>NC_088400.1:40026729-40326729 GCF_034236695.1 Oncorhynchus nerka | reverse complement strand
GTGTTTTCTATCCTAATCTGACAATTATATGCATATTCTAGTTTCTGGGGCTGAGAAACAGGCAGTTTCAAATGGGTACGTTTTTTAGCCAAAAACGAAAATACTGCCCCCTACACGCAAAAGGTTAAGAAACGTCTGAAGAAATGAAACCATTTAGCTGTTAGGGGAGTTCTGTGTGGTAACTGACTGTTTCCCTCCTCCTCTCTAGGTCGTACCATCATCCTCTCCACCCACCACATGGATGAGGCTGACATATTGGGCGACCGCATCGCCATAATCTCCCATGGCAAGCTTTGCTGCGTGGGCTCCTCCCTCTTCCTGAAGAACCAGCTAGGTACAGGCTACTATCTGACCCTGGTCAAGAAGGGCCCAGAACCTTCCCTCAGCTCCTTCCACAACTCCTCCAGCACCGTCTCCTTCACTAAGAAGGAGGAAGATTGTCCCTCTGAGAGCAGCTCTGACGCAGGCCTTGGCAGCGAACACGAGAGCGAAGCGGCCACCATCGGTAAGCATTTGACACATCGTCGCCATAATCCTATGGCAAAGAAAACAAGCCATTGCAATACAGCATGGTATGTTGTCATATGAATGACCTTTTGTTTATGACACTCAACCTTTGTGCAACCCATAGAAACTGCCCCGGCTGCATCCATCTGTGAAAGTGCCTTCGTGGCCCCCGACGTCTCCCTGATCTCCAGCCTGATCTTCAAGCATGTCCCAGCCGCCCGCATGGTGGAAGACCTTGGCCACGAGCTCACTTACATACTGCCCTATGGCGCAGCCAAGGACGGAGCCTTCGTGGAGCTCTTCAAGGACATGGACGACCGTCTCCCCGACCTAGGCATCTCCAGCTACGGCATCTCCGACACCACCCTGGAAGAGGTACTGGAATTGATTGTTGAATAGATCGTGTGTTGGATTTACATAGTGTGCTTTTCCTGAAAGGGCGTAACATTTTAGAAGTAGACAAAAATAAATGACGCCCACAACCAATACATGTTTTACCCACAACATAGTTTTCAAAGTAGCCCAATATGTCAGGAAAATCGAGAACATGGCAACCCTGGCTGTGAGCCTATGGGGTATAGTGTGTTTGATTCCTTTTTTAAATATATATATATATATATCTTGTCCTTGTAGATTTTCCTGAAAGTGGCAGAGGACAATGGAGTTGACACTGAACTCCCCTCTGACGGTACCCTCCCCATGCCCAGACGTCGCATACATCATGCTTTTGGTGGAGGAAATGCCTTTGGTGGAGACCACCAGAGCTGTCTTAGACCCCAGATAGATGACGACAACAATGAACATAACGACTCGGACGCATACCCAGAATCCAGAGAGACAGACTTCCTGAACGGCTCGGACGGTAAAGGCTCCTACCAGGTGAAAGGCTGGAGTCTGACGAGGCAGCAGTTTGTCGCCTTGATATGGAAGAGGTTCCTGTATGCTCAACGCTCCAGAAAAGGTTTCTTTGCTCAGATTGTGCTCCCTGCTGTGTTTGTTTGCGTCGCCCTGGTCTTCAGTCTAATCGTCCCGCCCTTTGGAAAATACCCCAGTCTGGAGCTGCAGCCGTGGATGTACGAAGAACAGTCCCTCTTCATCAGTGATGACGCCCCTGAAGATGCCAACACACAGCGGTTATTAAGTGCCCTCACCGAAGGCCCTGGGTTTGGAACGCGTTGCATGGAAGGACAGCCTATAACGTGAGTCTCAATGTCAGGGTTTCATAAAAGAGCTATTTGTTAGTTTCCATTCGCACCATTTCTCCTGTCTTTAAGGAAATAAATATGACGAATAGGGACATATTTCCAATGTTGTTTTGGGGATAAGGACTCTCAATCTCTCTCTCCCTCTCTCTCAGTGACACTCACTGTACGATGGGCGACGAGGACTGGACCATACCAGAGGTTCCGGAGAGCCTTCTGGAACTGTTCCGCACGGGCAACTGGACCATGGAGAAGCCGTCCCCCACATGCGCCTGCAGCTGTGACGGCCGCAAAAAAATGCTCCCTGAGTGTCCTACTGGAGCCGGAGGACTGCCACCACCCCAGATGAAGATCAGCGAGACAGACACCCTGCAAAACCTGACTGGCAGAAACATCTCTGACTACCTAGTAAAGACCTATGCAGAGATCATCGGGAAAAGGTAGAACTTTCCTGTATTTCATGTCTTTTATCTCTCTTATAACAGTGTTATGACATAGCACGCACAATAGCAATATGAGTTGTACGAGTCTTTTTGTATACCTGTCCAGCCTAAATTTGACGTTCACTAATAATGCTTCATTTGATTTTTCCACAGTTTGAACAACAAGATCTTTGTGAATGAATTTAGGTACGGCGGCTTCTCATTGGGCGCCAGGAGCACTCAGGTCCTCCCCCCAGCTGGCGAGGTTGATGACGCTATCGCTCGAGTGAGAAAGATTTTCGAGTTGGAGAAGGTTAGACTTCCATTCATTCATTCATTCATTCATTCATTCATTCCCACATTCATAGAACCTCTGTTTCTGCCACTTAACACAACATCACTGCCACCAATCTAAACCAATCTAAACCATTCTTTATCTTCAGGGTGCTGCCGCAGACCGATTCCTGGAGAGCTTGTCTAGCTTCATCAATGGTCTGGACACCAAGAACAATGTCAAGATTTGGTTCAACAACAAGGGGTGGCACAGCATGGGAGCCTTTCTCAATGTGATGAACAACGGCATCCTGCGCGCCAACCTGCCCCCTGGCCAGGACCCCAGCAAGTTTGGCATTCGCACCTTCAACCACCCGCTCAATCTCACCAAGGAGCAGCTGTCCCAGGTGGCACTGTAAGTACCCACGCCATGGGCATCTTGGAACAATGACATCACCTAGTTAATGTAAATGACCTAGTAGAATGTGGAGTTTGAAAAAGTGTGCCTAACACAATATACTCACCTTTCTGTGTCCACCGACCACCTAACCCCCTCCGTAGGATGACCACCTCAGTGGACGTGCTGGTGTCCATCTGCGTGATCTTCGCCATGTCCTTCGTCCCAGCCAGCTTCGTAGTCTTCCTCATCCAGGAGAGAGTGAGCAAGGCCAAGCACATGCAGTTCATCAGCGGCGTGCAGCCCCTGCTCTACTGGACGGCCAACTTCATCTGGGATATGGTGAGAAAGCAGTGTTAACCTTTCTATGAGCTTACAATATAAATGACAACGCGAAAGGTACTGTTTACTTGAATTTTAGTCATGTCAGCACGGTGTAATAGCAGTTGACATACTTTGTGTTTTTCTTCCTCTCCCTCAGTCCACTCAAACGTTTCTTCTTTATTTGAGGCGGCAGGTAGCCTAGTGGTTAGAGCGTTGGGCCAGTAACCTAAAAGTTGCTAGAACGAATCCCCGAGCTGACAAGGTAGAAATCTGTCATTCTGCCCCTGAACAATGCAGTTAACCCACTGTTCCTAGGCCGTCATTGTAAATAAGAATTTGTTCTTTACTGACTTTCCTAGTTAAATCAAAGGTTAAATAAAAAATATTTCCCATGGGCTTCTCCCGAGTGCCTGGAATACAACTTAAGCCCCTTACAATAGCGGCCATTTTGAGTGTTTCTTTTGGAGCATTTAGCAGCTGTTTTCTACTATTGTTAAAGCGCTACATGAACATCATTCGTTTTATTGATTGACTGCTAACCTTGTCATCTCGTTTGTGTTGCAGTGTAACTACATCGTCCCGGCGACACTCGTCATCATCATCTTTGTCTGCTTCCAACAAAAAGCCTACGTGTCGTCCACCAACCTGCCAGTGCTGGCCCTGCTGCTGCTCCTCTATGGCTGGTCTATCACTCCTCTGATGTACCCGGCTTCCTTCTTCTTTAAGATCCCCAGCACGGCCTACGTGGTGCTCACCTCCGTCAACATCCTCATCGGCATCAACGGCAGCATCTCCACCTTTGTCATGGAGCTCTTTGGAAACAACGTAAGTGACACCACACATTTGCTGCAGAACGTGGTATGCTCATCCTAACCATATTGTAAAAATATAGATATAATTTGTTAATAATCCATTTACCTGGTGACAGAAAGGGTTAAATATTCCTCCTCTTCCCTCTTCAGGAGGTTGGAGGTATCAATGACATCCTGAAGAACGTTTTGCTGATATTTCCTCACTTCTGTTTGGGTCGAGGACTAATCGACATGGTGAAGAACCAGGCCATGGCCGACGCTCTGGAAAGATTCGGTAAGAACTGCATTTCCCATGACCCATTTCTCTATCCAATTCAACGTAGAGGTGTCTTTTGAACATTTCTCTAAACACACTCCTTCTGTACACAGGTGAGAACCGCTTCCGATCCCCTCTGGAATGGGACATGGTGGGCAAGAACCTGTTTGCCATGGCCGTGGAAGGAGTGGTCTTCTTCATCATCACCGTCCTCATCCAGTACCGCTTCTGCATCAAGCCCATTAACCTGCACACCAAGCTCCCTCCGGTAGGCGAGGAGGACGAGGACGTGGCCAGAGAGAGGCAGAGGATCGTCAACGGACTGGGACACGGAGACATCCTGGAGCTCCGACAGCTCACCAAGGTCTACAAGAGGAAGCAGAAGCCGGCGGTGGACCGCCTGTGTGTGGGCATCCCTCCTGGAGAGGTAAGATTACATAATTTCATCTAGTAAGTAGTAAGTACACAATGTAATGACATGCCATCTCTTTCAAGCTCATTCTGTATATTTGAACACTGATATTAACTCTCTTGTCTTTTCGCTCAGTGCTTTGGGCTCTTGGGTGTGAACGGAGCTGGAAAGACCACCACTTTCAAAATGCTGACAGGAGACTCCATAGTCACCAGTGGAGAGGCTTTCCTGGCCGGAAAAAGGTGAAGCAGCCATTTTGTGCCAGAGAGCTCACCCGAGGTATTACAGTAGAGAGGTTCAGCAGTGAGTTTAAACGTGAGACTAACTGACTTATTTTGATTTGGCAGTATACTGCGGGAGATAGACGAGGTGCACCAGAACATGGGCTACTGCCCTCAGTTTGACGCCATCAACGACCTGCTGACAGGAAGAGAGCACCTGGAGTTCTACGCCGTCCTGCGCGGCGTGCCCGAGAAGGAAGTGTGCGAAGTTGCCGAATGGGGCATCCGTAAGCTAGGCCTAGTAAAGTATGTGGATAAGGCAGCGGGAAGCTACAGCGGAGGAAACATGAGGAAACTCTCCACCGCCATGGCCCTGATAGGAGGACCACCCGTCGTGTTCCTGGTACGCACTATGTCCCAACACACACACACACACACACACACACACACACATCAACACATGGTGTTACTAACACAAAGTGATCAGACCCGTTGCATCAGCTTGGCAGTGACCTCAATGTGAAAGATCAAGGGGCCTCTAAATCAGATGACTGGTGTTTAATTGTTCTCCCTGTGGGGATTGCAGCTGCAAGGGTTGTGTAACGAGGGTTAGATTACAATTCTCCCGCCTGCACGCCACAGTCCTCTCAAAGGGTTCCTGGAAAATTGCATGTTCTTGTTTTGCTCCTATTGAGCTGCAGAGAGATCAGCTGTTGATTTTGTTTCAAACTGAGAGAAGGATAAATGGAGGGGCAGAGACAGAACCAGAGCAATAGACATCGAGAGAAAGGAAAGGGAGACAGAAACAAACCAAGAGAGAAAGCAAGAGCTTAGCATTTCTCATCTCATAATTCAGCACTAGCAGGGCCAAGATGCCTTGCTTCCCCCTGCTGCTGGTCTTCTCTGTGTGTTTCCTGCTCAACCTGTGGGCCAACCTCAACCTGGCTGTGCTCTTTGTGACAGGACGAGCCCACCACTGGGATGGACCCCAAAGCACGCAGGGCCTTATGGAACTGCATCCACAGCGTCATCAAGGAGGGACGCTCCGTGGTGCTCACCTCGCACAGGTAACCAGAAACACCTTTAAACCTCAGCCATGCTAGGCTAAAAGCTAGCTGCTATACTTTGAAATGCATGGTTGTTGTTTGCTGTTGATTGGTTGGCAACATAGCTTATGTATGAGTATAGGCTGCGGTTAGTCAAACCTCATTTAGCACCATGTAGCCCAAGGGATGGGCAACTTTGATGGGGTGGGGACCACAGCAATATCTGAACTCAACAGGAGGGGCCGTTGTTGCTTGCGTGTCTGCATACCCACACACCCCTCCCCCTGCCCACACTGCGAGCAAAACATTTTAGTGGCCCCCTCTCTTGACAGCAGAGAGAAATGTATTCAAGTTTAGTTAGCTGGCCGTTAAACTAATTTAGCAATCTAAAAACGTTAAGCTGACAAGGGCTAAGTGACTATCAGTAACTGACATAACAAGAGAAAAACTGCTGATGCACAACCACATTTCTAAATTGCACCTTGTGTATCCTACTATTCTAACTCTCAACAGTAAGTTGAGACCCCGACTGAGTTGCAAAATTGATCCGAGGGCCATGCAGGCCCCAAGTTGCCAATCCCTGATGTAGCCTATTGGCTTGTACTACGTAGCTTACATGGTTTAAAGTATTGCTTATCCATTTACTGTGCATGCTTTTGACATGAATAGCATTCTGAGTGTTCTGCTACTGACATAGTTCAACCTTTGCAGGGATGTGGTTCATAGTTCAGCAGTTCCTTTACACTGTATCTAATGTCGGTGTCTGCCATTTTGTGTCTTCAGTATGGAGGAATGTGAGGCCCTGTGCACCAGAATGGCCATTATGGTCAATGGCAGGTTCCGCTGCTTGGGGAGCGTTCAGCACTTAAAGAACAGGTAAGATGACAAATCCTTTCACTGGTACATATAAAGCAAGTCGATACCTACAAAGTTGTGGCTTTCAATAAATTGGCACAAATTATCCATTGATAATACAACGGGTGGGTCTAATCCTGAATGCTGATTGGTTCAAATCGAGTTCCAGCTGGTGTCTTTTCCACAATTTACCACCAGCTAACTCTATGACGTTATGTAGTCTCTCTTGTCGCGATATGTATTTTGTCCTATATTTATTTATATATATTATTTTTTTAGCTCAGCCCCCGTTCCCGCAGGAGGCCTTTTGGTAGGTCGTCATCGTAAATAAGAATTTATTCTTAACGGACTTGCCAAGTGAAATAAAGTTTATATAAAATGTAAATAGATGCCTATTTACTCTGTTCCAACTGACTGCGCATTCTACTGTCTTATCAGCCTAACAATTTATAAACTTGATCTCCACTATAAAAAGCATCTAGACATTATCGACTTCGTCTCTAACACCCGTGCCAATATATCCTCCAAACACAGACTTCTCAGGCATTATCACTTAATTATCTTGTTTTGTCTTTACCTCTCCAGGTTCGGAGACGGCTACACCATCATCCTGCGTGTGGCTGGGCCGGACCCTGACCTGCCGCCGGTGATGAAGTTCATTGAGAGTAAGCTGCCTGGCAGCACCCTGAAGGAGAAGCACAGGAACATGCTGCAGTACCAGCTGTCCTCCTCACTCACCTCCCTGGCACACATCTTCAGCATCCTGGCCAAGAACAAGGACCTTCTTCGGATAGAGGACTACTCCGTGTCGCAGACCACACTGGACCAGGTAAGACACCATCCACCACTGACTAAAGGCTTTGTGGTCAAAACGTATTTTTTGTTGAAGTTTGATTACTTGATTACTTGTGGATTACAGCACCATGCATTTGCATCTTTCTGTATGTTCTCCGATTAGTAGACCGGATTGGAATGTACAGTGATGACAGCTGACACTCTCGTCTCTTCTCTACCAGGTTTTTGTGAACTTTGCCAAGGACCAGAGTGACGATTACCACTCAAAAGACAATTCAGTAAAGAGCAAAGAGGCGGTGGTGGACACTACCCCGCTCAGCTCACGGCAGGCTGAAGAGAAGCTAGCCGAGGAGAGGCTAAAGGAGAGCTTGGTGTGAGCGGACGGACACCATCTTCCACCCACAACTGGAACTTAAACCTGCAAACAGTGTTGGACTGAATTTGCTCCTCTGTATTATTACAGTAGTGTTTTAATACTTGTTTTAATTCTTCAGCCAGAGGTGTTGCTCTCGTAAGGGCCTGGCTGGAAAGCTCACTGCAAGTCAATGCAAAGTTTCTCACTCGCGCTGAAGCGATTTGAGGCCCAAGAGGGCCCCTCACGATAGTCATTAAGGAGAAAGAAAGAGTATTAAGCTTGAATAACTGCCATAATTGTATCATGTGCTTCAGCAGATGTTAGGCTGTGGCGGTGTATATTTTTGTGGAAACTGAGATGTTTTCTCATTTGTGTAATTCCAACTGGTTTCTTCCAATTAAAATTCAGGGTCTGTTTCTTTCTGTTTTGTGCTCCAAGACCAGAATTACATGATGAAGAAACCCAACCATTCCCATGGCCAATCTGAATTCCTTATGTTTAAATTTGTTTTTAAAAATGTACCTTTTTATTTATATATGTAAATTGTTCATGAATATATAAACTATATATTTTTTTTAATTAGGTTTGGCTGAGTCCATTGTGGCATTACTGTAATCATGAATGTTTTTCCTTCTAGTTCAGTAGTGTAGTGGACTCGGCCATTTTGAAACACACCAATCAGAGACTATGTACACTTTCCAATGTATACTATGCAAAGTACTGTACCAGTTTTTTTTTTTAAGGAAACAATAGATTTTATAGCTTTTTTTTTAAGAAAATGAAAAGATTTGTTTTGGTGTTGACTATCAGTTTGCAATGAATACCTCAACATACATACCACAGTGCCCTGACAGACAAATCAACTGTTTGAAGGACTATTTTCACCGCCTAACCACTAGCAGAGACCAGAAACATCCCTCTCAATGGGTTGACAATAGTAAATTAAATAACATGATAATGCCTACTGTAAGGTGGCAGGAAGCCTAGCGGTTAAGAGCATAGGGGCCAGTAACCGAAAGTTTGCTGGTTTGAATCCCAGAGCCAACTAGGTGAAAAATCTGTCTGTGCCCTTAAGGAAGGCAAGAGCGTCTGCAAAATGTAAATTGATTTTTCAAAGCTGACAGTGCCGAGTCAGTTTTGAATTTCTGTTATAAAGTGTAACCTGTGGGCTTGTCCTGTGTCTGCAAAGACTGGTGCAGTCAAGTGCCATTTATTGTGAAATTAATAAGTGGTTCTTCGGGTAAAAAGTCTCAGTATTTCGAAACACAAAGCTTGCCTGAAATGAGGCCAGTTCGACATTCCAAGCACTTTATTTGTAGTGTTAATTGGATAATTGTTTTGCACTGGAATTTCCACAGACTATGTATACAATCGTTTATTGTTCTACCAAGAAAATTGTCTTTATTTAATAGCCGTTTACGTTTTTAATGTATTGAGAAAAGGCTGTGGGAATATCTGTTACTCGCTCTGTACAATACTTATTTACACAATAAAACTGAACAAATCTTTATCTTGTGTCAACATGGCTGTAAAGTTATTGTAATCCGAAGGTTAGCAATGCTAAAAAGTAAATGTAAAATCCCATAGAGAATGATAACTAAATGCTAACGAGCGCGTTGCGAAAATTTTATACAGTCTCTGACCTAAAGTATTTGCAGGACAGACATCCCAGCTCATAAAGTTATACAACTAACTCAAAAATGTTACTCACAACTTGCTGCAAGCACAAACATTTTTTTGAGAGCAAGGATTTGATCCAGGAAGGGTCCAAGACAGGTGGATAAAAATCACCTTTACTCCACACACAGAGACGCATACAAAGCTATCCATCGCCCTCTATTTGGCAAATCTGGCCATAACTCTATCCTCCGGATTCCTGATTACAAGCAAAAACTCAAACAGGAAATACCAGTGACGTGCTCAATACGGAAGTGGTTTGATGAAGTGGATGCTAAGCTACAGGACTGTTTCACTAGCACAGACTGGAATATGTTCCAGGATTCATCCGATGGCATTGAGGATTAAACTATCTCAGTCACCTGCTGCATCAATAAGTGCATTGATGACATTGTCCCCACGGTAACCATACGTCCCCCACGGTAACCATTGTACATTTAGAAGAGTGCAGATAGAAACTAAACTGAATAGAGCCGACAAACTTCCATTTTCTACTTGTATTAAAAAGGGATCAAATTGAAGGGTTTACCGGCTGCCACTAACCTGGCATCCCCATGGGCTTTGTGGCGTACCGCCGCCCGCTGGTCCGGACTCTCGTACCACCACAGGGCATTGACTGGGACACATAAGGAGAAATCCCATTTGACCTCACACTACCGCATTCATATTATAATCTCATAGTGTTACTCATGTAGTATTATATCGTTTCATCCTGATCACCATTGACCTAGTCCCTATCCTCACTGTACAATTGTTGAGCCATCCAAACTCGCTGTGAAAGACCCCCACCAGGTGGGCATGCCCCCCGGCAGCGTGGGCACTGACTGCAGCCTGGAAGACCTCCCCCCACACCGCTGGACCCCCCAGGATGCATCTGGAAGGAACGCAACTCATACACTCCTAAAAGATATGCACAATTATGCACAATTCCAAACCGACCCCCAACTCCTTTACCCAGGCTTTTATATGTAGCTATTTTACAGACACTTTAATTCCTGAGCAGTTTACCGAGTGCATTCAACTATGTAAGGTGACACAACACATAGCACACACATACATTCCTTGGCCAGGGAAATGTAGTATTGACAGGGTCTTTAACCTACTTGGAAAACAGTGATTTTATTTACCATTTGTGTATGAATGTCATGTGCAAAGACTACTTGGCTAAAGTGTATCTGTTTGAAAGGTAGTTAGGGACAACTAGTGGTGAGTTCACTAATGCAAATTTCCTTTCCTGTAAAAAAAAACATTGTCCAGTACTTACGAGGAATGTGTACAGATGTAACTGCACAACAAAAACAGTCCTGTTGTTTACAAGATTAGTGCTAGATTAGTGGTCCATGGAAATGAACACAGGAGGTCAATACACAATGATCTCTCTTATTTCTCCCTCCCTCCCTCTCACACACACACACCACACCCACACACACACACTTAGAAGAAGGGAGAAGTTCTGTTGATTTCCACCTAGGGACTACTAAACCATCACTGTCAGATGTGAGGGTAATTATTTCACTCAGCTACTCAACACCATCCTTCTGAAGGCTTTCCACCTTGCTCCAGGGCACCAGATAGGTGACCTCGTTGTCCTGAGACGTCAACATGGGCATGGCCTTGGAGATGTACTCCGCGATCCAGTTGGGGTCCTGAGCCAAGGATGCTCGCACACCCGCCCGCTGGGCATAGCTGTCTAGATAGTAACACAACAATAGGAGATAGTGAGATATACAGTGCATTCGGAAAGTATTCAGACCCTTGATTCTTTACGCATTTTGTTACGTTACAGCTTTAAAATGGATTAAATTCTTTAAAATCCTCATCAATCTATGCACAATACCCCATAATGACAAAGTGGAAACAGGTTTTCAGAAATCCTTGCAATTGTATAAAAAATAAACTTTAAAAATACCTTATTTACATAAGTAGTCAGACCCTTTGCTATGGGACTCTAAATTGAGCTCAGGTGCATCCTGTTTCCATTGCTTATCCTTGAGATGTTTCTACAACTGGATTGGAGGCCACCTGTGGTAAATTCAATTGATTGGACATGATTTGGAAAGGCACACACCTGTCTATATAAGGTCCCACAGTTGACAATGCATGTCAGAGCAAAAACCAAGCCATGAGGTCGAAAGAATTGTCCAAAGAGCTCCGAGACAGGACTGTGTCAAGGAACAGGTCTGGGGAAGGGTACAAAAACATTTCTGCAGCATTGAAGGTCCCCATAAACACAGTGGCCTCCATTATTCTTAAATGGAAGAAGTTTGGAATCACCAAGACTCTTCCAAGAGCTGGCCGCATCGCCAAACTGAGCAATCGGGGGAGAAGGGCCTTTGTCAGGGAGGTGACCAAGAACCCGATGGTCACACTGAATGAGCTCCAGAGTTCCTCTGTGGAGATGGGAGAATCTTCCAGAAGGACAACCATCTCTGCAGCACTCCACCAATCAGGTCTTTATGGTAGAGTGGACAAACGGAAACTACTCCTCAGTAAAAGGCAAATGACAGCCCGCTTAGAGTTTGCCAAATCTCTGGTCTGATGAAACCAAGATGGAACTCTTTGGGTTGAATGCCAAGCGTCACATCTGGAGGAAACCCAGCGGGGGATGTTTTTCAATGGGAGACTAGTCAGGATCGAGGGAAAGATGAAGGGACCAAATTACACAGAGATCCTTGATGAAAACCTGCTCCAGAGCGCTCATGACCTTAGACTGGGGTGAAGGTGAACCTTCCAACAGGACAAAGACCCTAAGCACACATTCAAGCCAACGCAGAGGTGGCTTCGGGACAAGTCTCTGATGTCCTTGAGTGGCACAGCTAGAACCTGGACGGATTGAACATCTCTGGAGAGACCAAAAAATAAATTTGAAGTCGGAAGTTTACATATACTTTAGCCAAATACATTTAAACTCAGTTTTTCACAATTCCTGACATTTAATCCTCGTAAAAAATTCCCTGTCTTAGGTCAGTTAGGATCACCACTTTGTTTTAAGAATGTGAAATGTCAGAATAATAATAATAATAATAATAATCTTTCATCACATTCGCAGTGGGTCAGAAGTTTACATACACTCAATTAGTATTTGGTAGCATTGCCTTTAAATTGTTTAACTTGGGTCAAGCGTTTCAGGTAGCCTTCCACAAGCTTCCCACAATAAGTTGGGTGACTTTTGGCCCATTCCTCCTAACAGAGCTGGTGTAACTGAGTCAGGTTTGTAGGCCTCCTTGCTTACACACACTTTTTCAGTTCTGCCCACAAATTTCTACAGGATTGAGGTCAGGGCTTTGTGATGGCCACTCCAATACCTTGACTTTTTTATCCTTAAGCCATTTTCCACAACTTTGGAAGTATGCTTGGGGTCATTGTCCATTTGGAAGACCCATTTGCGACCAAGCTTTAACTGATGTCTTGAGATGTTGCTTCAATATATCCACATAATTTTCTTTCCTCATGATGCCATCTATTTTGTGAAGTGCACCAGTCCCTCCTGCAGCAAAGCACCTCAACAACATGATGCTGCCACTCCTGTGCTTCACGGTTGGGATGGTGTTCTTCGGCATGCAAGCCAAACAGTATGGCCAAACAGTTCTATTTTTGTTTCATCAGACCAGAGGACATTTCTCCAAAAAGTACAATCTTTGTCCCCATGTGCAGTTGCAAACCGGAGTCTGGCTTTTTTATGGCAGTTTTGGAGCAGTGGCTTCTTCCTAGCTGAGCAGCCTTTCTGGTTATGTCGATATAGGACTTGTTTTACTGTGGATATAGATACTTTTGTACCTGTTTCCTCCAGCATCTTCACAAGGTCCTTTGCTGTTGTTCTGGGATTGATTTGCTCTTTTCGCACCAAAATACGTTCATCTCTAGGAGACAGAACGCGTCTCCTTCCTGAGCGGTATGACGGCTGCGTGGTCCCATGGTGTTTATACTTGCGTACTATTGTTTGTACAGATGAACGTGGAACCTTCAGGCGTTTGTAAATTGCTCCCAAGCAATTCTGAGGTCTTTTGATTTTCCCATGATGTCAGGCAAAGGCACTGAGTTTGAAGGTAGGCCTTGAAATACATCCACAGATACACCTCCAATTGACTCAAATTATGTCAATTAGCCTATCAGAAGCTTCTAAAGCCATGACATCATTTCCTGGAATTTTCCAAGCTGTTTAAAGGCACAGTCAACATAGTGTATGTAAACTTCTGACCCACTGGAATTGTGATAGAGTTATATTATAAGTGAAATAATCTGTCTGTAAACAATTGTTGGAAAAATTACTTGTGTCATTCAGAATGTAGATGTCCTAACCGACTTGCCAAAATTAAAGTTTGTTAACAAGAAATCTGTGGAGTGGTTGAAAAACGAGTTTTAATGACCCCAACCTAAGTGTATGTAAACTTCCGACTTCAACTGTAGCTGTGCAGCGATGCTCCCCATCCAACCTGACAGAGCTTGAGAGGATCTGTAGAGAAGAACAGGAGAAACTCCCCAAATACAGGTGTGTCAATCTTGTAGTGTCATACCCAAGAAGACTCAAGGATATAATCGCTGCCAAAGGTTCTTCAACAAAGTACTGAGTAAAGGGTCTGATTACTTATGTAAATGTGATATTTAAGTGTTTTACTTTTAATAACTGCATACATTTCTTAAACTGTTTATGGTTTTTCATTATGGGGATGGATGTCGAAAAACAATAATTTCATCAATTTTCGAATAAGACTTTTTAACGTAACAAAATGTGGAAAAAGTCAAGGGGTCTGAATACTTTCTGAATGCACTGTATACAGAAGATACAATGCCTTATTTTACATTGGAGTTATCTGGGCTTGAGTTGGGGTAGGTTCCATTACAGTGAATTTAGGATTTGGAAATTCAAACTTGAGTGATTGCTTTTTGAAGTTGAATTTACATTCCTTTAAACAATTTCAATTCATTTCCTGAGTTGACTGAATTTCACAGGGAATGGGCCTATCATTCCATGCTCTCTGCCTAGCTTGCTCTTTGCGTCCTCACCATACTTTCAGATGTGGAAAAACCTGGTTCAACCCGCCGTACTCCATACTCCAGTAGCTCTGAGTGAGCAGTACGCAGGTGGATCTTCTCATTGGACAGCCTAAGGCAACGTTCTTCTCATTGGACAGCCTAAGGCAACGTTCTTCTCTGGCTGGATACTGTAGGTACTGAACTCATAGAAGGTCCCATGTTGCTGCTGGGGCCCAGTAGACATACAGGCTCGAGGCAGTCAGGACAGAAATACAGTCACTGCTGTATATTACTGACATTAAATTCTAATACCATATTATATGTACTTCAACTTCTCTTCCTTCCCGTGTTTTCTTTGCTTGAGGGACCCTGGATACTTCATTCAACTCACTAGAAAGCGACATGGTTTCAACAATGTGGTTTTAGTCAAATGTGCTGTGTTATCTTCCACATATTTATCTGATAACTGTTCACACATGTTAAGTTAATATTTTACTAATGGCCTACTCCTACGAGCAAAAAACTGCTTTGCCTTTTGGAATCAGTTTGCCATCTTTCATTCAGTTTGGTCCAAAGGCTATTATTGTAAGGTGGAGTTTAACTTCACCCTAGCAAGCCCGTCTAAAATGTCTGCAGTGTCCATAAATTATATTGCATACCCGTAGCCTCCTCTGTTGCTTTAAAAAAATCTAACAATATTAACTTATTATGCAAAGTTAGACATATACAAATTAATACACTGCATAGGTCATTACCATCACACAATAAAACATTCTATTTTAATTTAAAACTGAATGACAAACACATACAACCCTGAGAAAACTGGACACATGAATGTTCCTGCAACGTCCCATGAAATGTGTCTCGAACATTAATATTGATATTCTGAGAACATGTTAACCACGTTCTGGGTAAGTTCTGTTTTGCTATAGCTCCATAGTAGATAAACATTGCTTGAGATTTGGCCATGGAATGAATTCATGAAGTTTAATAGGCCATTCATGTTTACCATACACCTATGAATTCTAAATGGAGCTCTGATATTGGAAAGAAAAACAGAAATAAATGCACACATGATCATATGCCATTATAGAGGCCATATACCCAGCTAGCAATTCTAGGGAGAGAGAACGTTTTTGTTAAATGTTACCCATAACATTTGAGTGCTGAGTTTGACATTAGTTACAGAAACATTATATGTATGGTAGCAAAAACTGAGAACCTATTTATCATGTTTCGGCGTTCCCTTAATGTAAAACAGAACTTTCCCAGAACGTGGTTAACATGTTCTCAGAATATCAATATTAATGTTCTAGACACATTTCATGGGACGTTGCAGGAACATTCATGTGTCCAGTTTTCTCAGGGTTGTATGTGTTTGTCATTCAGTTTTAAATTAAAATATGTTTTATTGTGTGATGGTAATGACCTCTGCAGAAGGTATTTTAGGAAAACAGATTCAAATCCATCCATTATCGAGTAAAATGGTCACAGCCAATACCAGTTTATTGTTCCTGACAAAATGAGAAAAGTAGAAAAACTAGACAGTGGAGTGTTTCTCGAACATTATTATTGAATTTTCTGAGAACATGACAACCACATTCTGAGTAAGTTCTGTTTGACATTAAGTTAATGGTCTGGAAATAGTCCTTGCATATTACTGGAACACTCCTATGAAAACGTTCGTTAATGACCTAATGAGACACGTAATAAGGGAACGTTCTCTAAAGTTGTGGGTATGTTTGTTTTTAGCTGGGTAGCTCTTGCTTCTCTCTCGACGATCACATTTTATTAGTCACTTGCGTCGAATACAACAGGTGTAGTAGACCTTATAGTGAAATGCTTACTTACGAGCCCCAAACCAACAATGCAGTACAAATTAAAATAAGAAATAAAAGTAACAAGTAATTAAAGAGCAGCAGTAAAATAATAACAGGGGGATACCGGTAAAGAGTCAATGTGTGTGTGTGTGTGGGGGGGGGGGGGGGGGGGGGCACCCGTTAGTCGAGGTAATTGAGGTAATATGTACAAACTGGAACTCACATTGACTTTTGTCAAACATGATGATTGCTATCACGTTACAAAAGCGAACTTACAATATATTGATGTGAACAAACAATACATAAATGTGCCCTCATAATCGTAGGCCAAATCAATAGTCCAAATTTACCACGTCACCATTTTTCAGACAAATATTTTCAAACATCTCGTTTGAACGGGTTTGCAATAACACTAGTGTTAGTTACAATGTATCCAAAAACACCACGGTGAGTTCAGTAAACTTTTCTTTTAATTCTGCAGTTGTAGACTACAGAAGACTAGAGGAGTTAAAAGTTTAGTGATCCATGAAAAATCCCCCGAAGCCTTTGATCTGAATTTAGTGACATGAAATTTATATCCACACTTTGGTGAGTTCAAGTATTATGAGTAATAATAAATAAAGTAATATAATTTCTACTCTAAATTAAACCAATCCAGATGAAGATGCCCCCTCCACGAGTCTCTAGTAAATTCCTCATGCTTTCTTCCTCTGTCACTAATATTAGGATTTGCGTCCATATTTTATTAAGCCTTCAGTGACAAAAGCACAATACAAATAATATTTGGGTGATTACGCATAGAAGTCATGTGTTCATTCGAAATAAAAAATACAAATGAGCCCTGAATTATCATCTTGTTTAATCTCGTTCAAAGAATTCTGGGAATGAGGGCCTCATATATGCATTAGCACACAGACAATATACACTGAGTGTAAAAAACATTAAGAACACCTTCCTAATATTGAGTTTCAGCCCCCCCTTCTGCCCTCAGAACAGCCTCAATTTGTCTGGGCATGGACTCTACCAGGTGTCGAAAGCGTTCCACAGGGATGCTGGCCCATGTTGACTCCAATGCTTCCCACAGTTGGTTCAAGTTGACTGGATGTCCATTCTTGATACACATGGGAATCTGTTGAATGTGAAAACCCCAGCAGCGTGGCAGTTCTTGACACAAACCGGTGCACCTGGCACCTACCACCATACCCTGTTCAAAGGCACTTTGAAAGAGCAGGTGTTCTTTATGTTGTGTACACCAAGTCGGCCAACTCTAGGCCTAGTGAAACTAAATTAGCCTACCATACAGGTGAAAACAAGACCAGACCATATTGTTGTGTGGCCCAAAATATTACAAATTCAGTGAACATAATGTGCGGTCTTTAATTCAGAGCTTAAAAACATGTACCATAGTAAACTCTTGCTCAATATGTATGCATTTCATCATCAACAACACCAGTGTCACGCACACCTGCCACCCTCCCTGTTTTTTATAGTGCGCTCAGCAATATTTAGGCAGTAGGAATGTTCATCCCTTAATAAAGACCTGGACAATAGGGCGGCTCTGTTGTAACGGTCGCCGGCTGGGCTGGTCAGGTGCAGGGGCGTCAAAACATCAGCTTTACACAACACAGGGTCACATTATTTCACAGACAAACAGACGCGCCTCCACTATATGACAAGGCAACAGCATCCCCAGGTTCCAAACCAACAGCAGACCTTGAGCAAGAGGCCCATCGCAGATAATACAGAAGCAAAGGAGACAGAGGTTATACTGTACTTTTGGAGCTGCATTCGGTAATTGGACCCATACCAACTATTTTATCAGTTGAATTTGATCTCTTTCGGGCCAGACCACATCAACATGGCTGGGAAAACTATTTTGCTAGTCTGTCTGGCTGTTTTCCTTTCTGCAGGTAAGTACACAAATAACTTCTGCCTATTTTGTACACATTTCATAATTCCTTTCAATATAGGAACTGTAGTTTGTAAAAAAAAAAAATAATGACCAAGGTCATACTGTCTATTGTACTGTTTATTCGTAGTTAAGCCCTATATGAGAATAATAAGTGATTATGATAAAGAATAAATAATAAAATGCTCAATTCTACTAATGTGTCAACATTAGTAGACGCAGAGGACCGATCAAGACTCTACAGGAGGGTGAGAGGCTGCCATTCAAATATTATTATTACAGTTCCCTATGCTAATTTGGCAGCTACAAATCAATTCATGTGAATTTAAACGTGTGAATATAAAACACCAACCAGGGTTGGAGTCAAAGGACATCATCTTGAAATGTTATTTCATTATTTTACCAGCCTTCCTGTGGGGATATGAGCCTAACCCAGGCGTGCCCGCTCAACTACTCCCCAGTGTGTGGCAATGATGGAAACACTTACCCCAACGAGTGCTCTCTGTGTGTTCACCGGATGTGAGTCTACCACATATCAGTTTAAACAAACAGCGGCTACAGGACAAGTAACAAACCACTGATAGACAAGGACAGTCATACAAATGTAAAACACAACGATGTACAAATAATACAACAAAAATGATATAGTTGTACAAACAACTGAAAAAAGTATGTGTGTCTCTGTGTGTGTTTGTGTCCTCACAGGCCCCTGCCATTCTATGAAACGTTGTTTGATCTTTTTTTTTTTTTTTTTTAAAGGTCATTTTTCTGTTTGCTTATTAAGTAATAGGAGATGGAAAGGAGGTCTATGTAATCATGGCTCTGTAAAATACTGTGCGTTGCCATGAATTCATTTCGAAACTGGGGACTGTGAAGGGACCCCTGATGGCATGTCTGTACAAAGAGATCTGGCAACGAGGCATTTTGCCTATGACAAAAATGTACATGTAAAACACAAAATTAGCTCAGATTTAGTCCACTGGAGAAGATCAAAGTCTGAAAATACTCAGGAAAGTAAGCTTCCTTAAATCATTCTGACCGTCTCTCTCTCCAGGGAAACCAATGCAGACATCTTGATAGTGAAAGATGGAAGTTGCTGAAGAGAAGAGAAGGCCTACTGATGATTCTGCCGCGGAAGTGATATTATCACATGTATCTTTAACGATCACAGAAAGAATCAGAATTGGTTGTAGAAATGGTTTTTTATGGAACACCCACACACACACTCACGCACACACACTCACTCACGCACACACACTTTATATAATCATATTGATTTGTATTTACATCGTAACACTATCTTTGTAAAGAATAAATCGATTTCAGTCCCAGCTCCTGTAGAATCTTTTATCATTAAATGTCCAGATGCTCCTTATTTTGTCCACATTGGTTCGTAAATGTTTTGTTGTTGTATTTCAATCAACATACCACATGAATAATGACAAATTACACTTCCACTACAGTAAAAATAGAATTTGTCAAATTATTGGTAGTAGTAACTTGAAAAAGCCACATGAGGGCGCTACAACAAATATACTTCAGTTTTTGCTGTATTTTCCTCAGTTTATTGTGTCACATTTTATTGTTACACCTGGTTGGCAGCATGTGAATGGTTTGTGTCTGGAGTGTATGGTCGATGAAATGGTGGAGCGTGTTGTTATATTGTAAGTATGTTGAAGAGAGTGTAAGATTGAAGTGTAGGGTTTGGCAGGGATTTAACTTTTAGAAGTTAGTAGGGCTCTTATTTTCTCAGAGGTACTGAGGTAGGTATAGAAATGTGGAGCTAATGTTGTAAACCATGACTGACCACACATTCCAGCACAGTAAGTGCTGCGTGCACCTTAAGCGTTTAGTTGCAGATTTGATCATTTAAGACATTTTTATTGTTCCCCCCTCAGAAGTGCACATGTATGGGTTTGAAGTGGACAGTGATACTCCTCAGGGAAGTGTGGTTAGTCCGGTGTTGTTCTCCAGTCTAGTTTTGATTTACATTTGGTTGAGTTGTCAAATAACGTCAATTCAACAAAACAATCCGCATGTGGATTGATTTCGGGATAAAAGTTGGGTGAGAAAAAAAAAAGAAATGCCCTTACGTTGATTACTTTTTGCAAATTTGATTAATTTTCCACATTGATTCAATATCATCACACAGATTTTTTGGGGGGGTTGAAATCACGTAGAAACAACGTTGATTCAACCAGTTTTTGCCCAGTGGGCCTGTCCCTAGCTTAGGATAACCCTAACATCCTCTCCACGACTCTCCTGGACTGTATACCAAGTCACAGTAACCCTGCCCATGCTCTCCTGGACTGTATACCAAGTCACAGTAACCCTGCCCATGATCTCCTGGACTGTATACCAAGTCACAGTAACCCTGCCCATGCTCTCCTGGACTGTATACCAAGTCACAGTAACCCTGCCCATGCTCTCCTGGACTGTATACCAAGTCACAGTAACCCTGCCTATGCTCTCCTGGACTGTATACCAAGTCACAGTAACCCTGCCCATGCTCTCCTGGACTGTATTCCAAGTCACAGTAACCCTGTCCATGCTCTCCAAGTCAGATGAATGCATACTAGCAGTGGGTATTATATACTGATCAAAAATAAACAATATATAACAAATAAAGATTTTACTGAGTTACAGTTCATATAAGGAAATCAGTCAAGTGAAATGAGTTAGGCCCTAAAGAGCTTCATTACAGAAATACTCCTCAGTTTCATCAGCTGTCCAAGTGGCTGGTCTCAGACGATCCCGCTGGTGAAGAAGCCGGATGTGGAGGGCCTGGCTGGTGTGGTTACACGGTCTGGGGGTGTGACGTACTGACCAAATTCCCTAAAACGAACGTTGGTGGAGGATTATGGTAGAGCAATTAACATTAAATTACCTGGCAACAATCTCTGGTGGACATTCCCGCAGTACGCCAATTGTACACTCCTTCAAAACTTGAGACATCTGTGGCATTGTATTGTGACAAAACTGCTCATTCTAGTGGCCTTTTCTCACCAGCACAAGGTGCACCTGTGTAATGATCGTGCTGTTTAATCCGCTTCTTGATATGCCACACCTGTCAGGTGGATGGATTATCTTGGCAAAAGATACATTCTCACTAACAGGGACCTAAACAAATTTGAGAGAAATAAGCTTTTTGTGCAAATGGAACATTTTTGGGATCTTTTATTTCATGCTCATGAAACATGGGACCAGCACTTTAACATGTTCCATTTTATATTTTTGTTCAGTATATTTAGTGTTGACTCAAAACACATTAGCTAGATTGCTTTCACTTCCTCATGTGGTGATTTAGCCCCAAAATAAATTTGCCTATGATAAAAATGTAGGCAAATTCATCTGTATTGAGCAACAAAATTCATAAAATCCAGGAGCCCTATTTTAATAGTAAAATATACAATAGCCTGATTGTCAAGAATTTAGGGTTGACAATCACTTTATTAGGTTGCACATCAAAATATCTTGAATCATGCATTCCTGCTTGAACACGTTAAATGAAACCACTTATTTATTGAATAGCCTGCCATCTCTATAGTCTGTTACACAGTCTAAAGCACTGTGTATTACTTTGAGGTGAACGCACCAATTTGTAAGTCGCTCTGGATAAGAGCGTCTGCTAAATGACTTAAATGTAAATGTAAATGTAGGTGCTAAATAAACATTACATGACACCGCAGGAAAATAATTGCTGCAACCAAATCATGGGCTGATGCCATCAACTGAAAAAGTTAGAGGTACCATTATTGTTTTAATCTGCTGCTGAGTAATATGCTATTCTGCCAATTTGGTTGTTGGGATCAGGTGACAGGATGTTATGCAGAAACATGTTGATAAGACAGGGCTATGTATGTTTGTGCACATGGAAGTCAGTGATGTGTTTACTGTAGGTTAGTGAGGCAAGGCAAATGTGATGTGACTAAAATTAAAGGGCATTTAGTTGACTAAAATGGCTGACTGTCATTTTGACAAAAGACTAAATCGTTATTCATGACAAAGACTTAATATTTTAGTCAAAAAATGTGTTTAATTTTTGTATTTAAATGGCCAGAATTAACAGTTTATGCCTGCTCCATTATGTACTAACCTATGTTACGCGGTTCGACTCAAGTTGATGATTCACTACTTATTTTCTCTGTTTGATGTCACTAGTCTTCCTCAATTTGGTGTCCGTGGCACCATTACAGGTCGGGGGACCTGGTGTGCTCTCAGTTTATTATTGCCACCAAAGATATGGAGCCAGAGAGTCTAGACAGCTGTGGACGAGCCGATGGGGATGGGGGCTTCTTTTCAAGGTGTCCCTGGGACTTGTACACAGGTAGGTCATAGTAACAAGACTAGTCTATGGTGATCTGGAAAGTGCACTTGTTGAAAACAGCATTACAGTTACACACACATTCAGCATATGACCTCTAATTCTATCTGAGCCTTCTGTAATGTTGCTCCGCTCAACGCGACCCCTGGTTCTAACTAGTAAACAGTCCTCTCTCCATTCAGGCACCCCAGAGTGAGATAGCCAAGGACCTGGTGGGGAAAAAATGTCCCCTTTGAGATGGTGGTGGGGATGAACTGGCATGTGTGGGTCAAAGTCTTTTGATCTTAGCAGTTGAAGGGGATTTTGACCCCAGTGTGAACAATCACAGCAGTCAACACCTACGCTGATCATTTTTGACATATTTTGTACCTACGAGTAAGGATAACGTCCTTGGTTGATGACATCTACTCTATTCTTATTTTATGTGAAATAAATAAGTAATCTAACTGTATTGATTAAGAATTCGCATTGATTGAGAAAAAAGAAAACATTAACCTGTCCACAAAAGGGCACACCGCCATCATTTACATTTGCTAGCTGTCATGTACTGGCAAGTCAGACTCGGATGATGAATGTATGCAGGAAATCACATCCTGTACTGTGAGGGAGGGGTATCAAACCGGTCACAAGAGCAAACCACACAGTATGCAATGACCAGTCGGTCCAACATTGAGCAAGACCCATTCAAGGAAGTGACTAATTCCTCCACACCTAGCCACAGTAAATATTTGTTCGCTGTTTAGACAAATTATGCATGCAGGCCAACTGTAAATTGTGTAATCTTTGGAATATGTTTTGACAGGTTAGCCTATACAATGGAGCCTGAAAAAATACCTGCCTTTCTCCAACTAAGCTTGTGTACATGCATAACACAAAGATATGAGGCGGTGAGATCCTTGAGGGTTATTTTTCTGTCCAACTGGTATACCCGTAAAGGCCTAGGGATAGTGGAGTTGTATTTGAGCCAGTCCAATATTTATTTTAAACTGACAAACCAAATGCTGTACACAGTCCACAATGCGGGTGATGTCAGGTAAACATTAAAAAGGAGTTCTTGAGGACGTACTTGAGAACACAATTTAATACGCAGGGCCTCAGCGGATCGCTTCCCGCGGACTTGATTCAGACATCATTTATTGCATACGCAAACAGACGTGTTTTTGTAAAAGAAAGCGTCGACGATTGTGGAGAATATGGAAATGTGGGCCTACATAGTCAAGGATCAATGTGAATGTATAGTGGGTTACTTCTGGCCAATGATCCTGGAGGTACCACCCGAAGAACTCCACAGTCTCTCTCCAGGAAAGCCAGCCCCATCTCTCCCACACAGTCCTATACAGAGGAGAGGGAAAAAAAAGACTTTCAAACAAAAAATAATGGGTCTTGTCAATATAACTGGAACCACTGGTATAGTAGCGTATTGGCCATGTCAACTGTAGAAGCATAAACAATGTTATTACCACACAGAAATCTGTCCATTCTTTTAATTCATTCAATACATCATTGATTCAATACATCATTGATTCAATTGAGTTGTTAGAAAAATAGCTGAACGGCTTGTTGAGAGAATACGCCTCTTGGGAGACTGAGCCAAACCAGGAGTGTTGGGTTGGCAGTCCTACTTTGAGCAGAGCAGCTCTTTTACAGCCACTCTCTGGCCCTCTGGTCCTTGGGGGAGACCGGTAGTGTTGATGTCTCTTCACAGGCCGTTCTCAGCTGCTGCAGCTCTATGACCAGCGCCGTCATCTGCAGAAAGGAACACGTTCATCGACTCCTAACCCCTCGTTCAGCTGTTATACAATGAAAATAGGGTCTCACTGCATCAAAGTGCGCAGTTACCAGTAATAACATGAAATTATATTCACTGACAGGTATTGACACAAAACCGACTGAATTCCCTTCTAAGTAACTACATGATATAAGGGCAACTTGGTGTGAGGTGATGCCAAGAATTGGATTTTGACGATGCCACGAACTCACTTGATTGGCTTCTATTGGCTCGTGCTGCCATGGATTCCAGCGATCGACCAATCCCATCCCCTTCTCTCCGTTCTGTGACGACCAGTGGACACATCATTGACAGCAGAAAAATAAAAGACTCGCAGACGAGTAAGGAAGGCAATAAAGTAAAGCTTCGTGACAAACACTGGTCCTAAGGCCACCAAGTATGACATCTGTGGCTACTTTCACTGCCCGGATGTTCTCTGCCAGCGAAACTGAAGGAAGTACATTATTATTCAGTAACAGATGAAATGTCCTCTCTGCATTCCAGAGCAGAAAGGTGTCTCTTCAATCGCCACACGTAACCTTTTGTTATGTGCTTCAGTGCCCACTACTAATTGCTGCAGAATGGGTCTGACTAGCTCTTGGCTTACCAAAATGAGGATTGGTACTAGGGCTCCTGCAGGTTCTGTACGTGGAATGGTTGAGTTGCATTAACATGGTATAATATGAACTAGAGTCATTTTTGGATTACAGTCAACTCCTGATGAATGCAACTTTTAACGCACTAAAACGGAGTTTGCACTTATCTGAAGGGTACTAATCAGAAGTCGATTGTGGGCCAAAGTTAACATGAGACAAAGCCAGTTTGACTATGTGAACACTTGCTAAAGTCTGCAGTTTGTATCTATGTTGAACTCAGCAGACACGGGGCCTGTGAAACGCAACAAGAACAAGCAGACACAGAACACAGGGAAATCTGGGACTCTGATGACGGCAACGGAAAACCTCATGACAGGGTCATTATCCCATTTCCTCATAATTTGAGTGAGAGTGTAACAGAGAGAGAGAGAGAGAGAGAGAGAGAGAGAGAGAAAGAGAGAGGGAAAGAGAGTCTAAGTGAGCAGGAAATTTCCAGCTCCCCTCAATCAAGAAGGATTGTCTGTGGGGTCTGTGCCAGTGTGGAGTCACGCAAGGTGGCATCAGCCAGACTCGGGCAGACGTACATGGTTTTGGGAACATACCGCTCAGTTGCAACCAATAAAATGAGGGTACGCACAGCCAAACTGGAGGGGGAAATGAGTTCGGTGCGCTCCAAGAATAAGCATTTGAAGTGCTGGTATTGCTCGGTATGAATGTAATAACATTATGTAACACCTATTCCTGAGTAAACATTGTGTACTTGGAAGTGAAAAGAACAAAAGGAAAAATAACTTTCATTACCTCTGTCTAAACTTAGTTTGCTATTGTAACCAACTGGTCCTTTATAATGACATTGTCAAAACCCTGCTCTCTGATTGGTCCCTTCATAATGACATCATTATAACCCTGCTGTCTATTGCCCCCTTCATAAGGACATTATCCTGCTCTCTGATTGGTCCCTTCATAAATATATCGTCACCACCCTGTTCTCTTGATTGGTCCCTTCACAATGACATTGTCATATCGGTGAGAGAAAGTGTCTCGACCTGCAGTATTCCAATAATGTCTTCCCAGTCTGCACATGAAACCATGTTTATGAGTCTGCAGGGAGCAGGGCACTATAAAAGGCAGTGGACCACAAGCTCAGGGTCAGAGAAAAATAGTCTGGGATAGGGATTAGTGTAAGCCAGAAGTCAAAACTCCTCACCGGCTTCCAACAATAAAACAAGAACATGTCAGAGTCCTCTGACGACAACAACGAGTGTTACATGAACAAATGGAAGTTGCTCTTGGGCTTTGTGGCTGTAACAAGTTCGCTGTTGCGAAAGGTTGTTACAGTGTATACATTGTCAGATTTGAGCACAGCTGCTAGAGAAGAGGCTCTCCAGATTCCCCCCCGTCTCCCCTCACAGACCAGAAGCAGAGACTGTCCAGCATGATCTTTTATCTGTAGTATTCTAAGACAGTGAATCCTCAGGAATCCACAGTCTATATAAAACTCATAGGTATGTCTATAGCTTGTCTATACTGCATGTGTTAGCGTGATACTGGATAGTGACGCATGTAGCACAGTAAACTGTAAAAAATGATTAGCATCCTAGCTTAAAAAAAAGGTTCTGGGATTGCATGAAGGGGAAATTTGTACTTTTTCAACTTTAATAAAGTGATATTTTAACATAAAGTACTTATAAAAAGCCAATGTGCTGGGAGTGTAATAAAAACCATGGCTTAATCATTTCCAAGGTTAGAAAAAAAATGACGCTAGTTCAATTATATAGCATTTTTATATGTTCTAATGAATTCAACGGAGTATGTTGGGGAAAAGAAAGGTTTGGGAACTGTTGAAGTGGGATTTGGAAGAGAGCTATGTTTGAAAGAACATCACTACCATATGTTAGGTTGCCTCCATGTGATATGGTTCTGTAGGAAAGGACTCAAATAGGCAGCTACCTGGTTCTCTTCCTTTATCTGTAGGCCAGGCTTAGAGAGCGGCACCTCACGGTTCTTAAGTCTTAAGTCCACAGACACATCCTTCCCTTGTACCCTCTCCTCCTCATCTTCCTCCATCTCATACGCGGCGCTCTCCTCCCTCAACCTCTCAGACGTTTTGGAATCTTCCACATCCGTTTCCCAAGCGCTCCTAAAACACAAACAGATGTGTTTAGCAAAAATTGGACGGACAAACCCCTGCTTCTTGTTAGTCTGTTATAAGGCTGACTGTTTCTCTGTTCTGACTGTTTCTCTGCTCTCAGCACTCTTGACGCTGCCAAGAGTGAAAACACTGAGACGGGAAACTTCCCCTTGAGCTCAAGATAAAAGTCCAGATACTAATTCCCGCTCAGCCCAGTCAAAACTGTTCGCTGCTCTGGCCCCCCAATGGTGGAACAAACTCCCTCACGACGCCAGGACAGCGGAGTCAATCACCACCTTCCGGAGACACCTGAAACCCCACCTCTTTAAGGAATACCTAGGATAGGATAAAGTAATCCTTCTCACCCCCCCCCCCCCCTTAAAAGATTTAGATGCACTATTGTAAAGTGGCTGTTCCACTGGATGTCATAAGGTGAATGCACCAATTTGTAAGTCGCTCTGGATAAGAGCGTCTGCTAAATGACTTAAATGTAAATGTAATTCAATCCCAAATCCACCCCTACCCCCTTTACCCTTATGAAGACCGTAAGGGTTGCATACGCGCAAGGCAGCAATATGGAGAAAATTCCACCTAAGCGATCACAGAGCAAAGTGGAACCATATCTTTTATATCCATCTGATCCTTTCAGAGCTACAAGTGAGGCTGGGGGGGTTGTCATTACCCAAAGGCTGAGGGATGTCGTCTCCCTGTGGCAAGGTCTCCTTGTTGAAGCAGCTCCTCCCGCTCAGTCTCCAGTGCTGCTATGCGAGCCCTGAGCAGGCGTCCGTCACTCTCCATCAGGGAGGCCCGCTCCTCCGCAGCCCCGGGCCTCCGTCTGAGAGATGCCACCTCCTGTAGCAGGGACTCATTTATCTGCAGAGCATCAGCCAACCGAGTGGTGTTACGGAAAATATTAAATAGCCTTATTGTGGCATTCTTATGATAGAGGAAACCGTTACTATATGATTGGTAAAACAGGGACTATTATCTACTAGCTCACAAAACCCTTCAGTTTTCAATTAGTCATGTGTTATCAGATAATGCCTGGGTTAGATACTACTGAGATACACGTCCGGCTCTGCAAGATTACACGTACAAAGGAACAGCCTGCATCCATTTTGGGTCTAAATCCCTGTACCAGTTTAGTTGGTCTGGTCTTCCATGATTCTACCTGCTTGCTGCCATGTAGCTCTGCCTGTGTGGCCAGTGTCTCTCTGTGGGTCTCCTGGAGGCTGGAGCGTGCCTGGTACAGCTGGGAGTGAAGGGCTGCTATCTGGGCCTCCCTCTTCTGCTCCATCAGCTGCTGCTGGGCCCTGGAATCCTCCAGCAGACGCTCAAGGTTGTCTCGCTCCTGAAAACACCCGTTTTTTGGGTGATGGCCAAGCACAGCCGAGTCAGCCTTCCAGAACTTTCTTCCCTCAACTCAAGGCGTTTACAATGAGTGTCAGGTTTGTCATGTTATTAGTTTAAAATGATTAAATATGGAGTGCTTTACTTTCAGAAGTTGTCCTTTGTCTACTGCTTGAGCAATAAGCTGAGAGGTCATACTATGGTCCTCCCTCTGACACTGTGGGTGAATGGTACAGAATCATTTCTCCTGATTGACAGACAGAGGTCAAACTGATAGATTGAAAGACAACTCATTTCAGTAGACATAGATCTTTCATACTGGGCAACTTTCATTTTGCCACTGGGGGACTAGTTTCCTATGATTATCAAGGGCTTACAGGAGTCAAGCTGTGTTGTTGGGGTGAGGGTCCATTCCTGTAGAGACACTTTCCCCTAGAACAGAGAACCTGGTCCAGTTGGGCGCTAATGATCTCTGAGTCCATCTCTAGCCTGCCCACTCTGAGGACATGAGACAGAAAAGTATTGCGCAAAACACAAAAAGAGAAAACCAAAACATTATCCACTGCATTGACCTACAAGCACCTTCTTAATTACCTAGTGTAAAGGTCACCATATGGTGGGATGTAGATGTTCTCCGATAACAGATTGGGATGGAGGTTTACTGGTCGATTGATCTGCCCAAGATTCAAAACAAGTATCTGTGGGGGAGGCAATTAACAAATATGGGTCAAACCATGGCACAGGTTAGCACAGTGACCTTGTGAGAAAGGAAACCCACTCAGCTAGGTCTTTATTCAGATGTCATTAGCCTAAATTCCCTTCCTTTAGAATCCGTTTGGAGAAGAAGAAAAAAAACGATGGAAAGTGTCATCAGTCGTCTTGAGGGACGCAGCCTACATTAACTACAGCACAGGTGGCAGTAGCAGCTGTCTATTACCTGGGGTAGTTTATGTCGGCTCCCTGGGCCCATCCTCTGGAGCATTCTGACCCTCTGTTCCTGCAGGGCATTTTGGACCTGAGCCAGACTGACATCCAGATCTCTCCGCCGCTGCTCAGAGTCCAGGAAGGCCCGATGGTCAACCGTCCCAGGTTGGGGGAGTCCATGCCAGCCAGGTATCATATCGTCCACGGGGTCTGTTAGTGGAAAAGACTTCTGCCACTGTTACCAACCTGCGTCTCAACCACCAAATCACTGCCAGTGACTCAATTATACATTGTGAAAACAGGGCTTACATTCACACCTAACCACAAACCATTAGCTCACAATGGAGCACTGAAAAGTGGCAACAAGAATTAGTAGCACAATAACAGATAGTATTTGTACATGGCCTCATTGTTTGAACAGTAACAGGAACAATGTTTACAAGCCACATGAAATGGCTGACATGTTCGCGACAACATACAGGTAATAGCTTCAAGCTGGTTGTCACAACTCATAACTGCATGAGTGAAACGATTGCAAAGATTTAGTAGTAACCTCTCACCTGGACAGAGGTGGTTTTTTTCTTCATTAAGTAAATGTAGACCAGCAGTTGGCTTGTCTTTCTTTTAAAAAAGGTCTAGAGGGTTACTCTGCTTGCTACCGGCACCCTTGTACCGTCCGGTAACCCATGGATACGCTCCACCCATTGCACTGTGCAGATGAGACTACTGGCCAGAGGCCACACTGAACATTAACCGAGAGGACACTTAAGAGTTTAGCTGGCTGACCTAATGCTTGTACAAAAAGATTACTCAAATCCAGGAATAGGTTTAATCTGTGTCCGGGAAACCACTGCTTAGTGTTCTGACCCAAGTTAATGAATGAGAAGACATTTACTTAAATCAAAGATTTTAATTACCTAAACATGAGTTGTTTCATCTTCACCAACATTCCCACAAACCAGGAAATGTAATTTTGAATTAAATTGTTATGCCAGCAAAAGACATACAAAGACACATGCATTTGTAGAAATCACAAGCACACGTTGAATCATAATGGAAAACATGAAAAGTAAAAAGATAGAAGCCTTACAGATTAGCCAGCTAACTATTGTAAAACAAACCGAATTCACACTTGGCATACATAATGCTGGCTTTCTCAACAAAGGCCATTGTCTTTGGGAGAAACAAACCTGGCTTCAGCCAACCTATAAAAGACACTGGTTTTCAACCTTGAAAATGAATCTTTAGGTAGAACGTATATAATGCTTTGCACTGCACATAATGCAGCCCTGCATGCCAGGCTTAAAGAGCAAGACTGCACATCATGGGACTACTCCAATATCTTTGAGTGTCCGTAGCTACCAGACAGGTGGTATGTGAGGTGGTATGTGGTGACTAGGCCTTTCCTTAGGCTTATTCAATGTGGCAAACACTCCCCATTTTGAGTATAGAAATGTGTTGCATAGAGCTGACAAAAACCTCTATTTGCTATGTACATTGTGCTCATTCTATATGAAGGATTTCTATTTGCAACGTTTCACCGTAGTTGAATAAGCCTGTGATGTGGCTTTCTTGACCGAGCCCAAAGACCCTATAGTTCAGCATCTTGGGAAACGGCTAACTATAGTTCAGCATCTTGGGAAACGGCTAACTATAGTTCAGCATCTTGGGAAACGGCTAACTATAGTTCAGCATCTTGGGAAACGGCTAACTATAGTTCAGCATCTTGGGAAATGGCTAACTATAGTTCAGCATCTTGGGAAACGGCTAACTATAGTTCAGCATCTTGGGAAACGGCTAACTATAGTTCAGCATCTTGGGAAACGGCTAACTATAGTTCAGCATCTTGGGAAACGGCTAACTATAGTTCAGCATCTTGGGAAACGGCTAACTATAGTACAGCATCTTGGGAAACACTTTTGGGGAACAGCTAGGGAATTACTGACTTAGCTTTAGCGGTTAATGTACACCCATATCTCCCACTAATGTTTCAAAGTTGACCAATTCATTGATATTTTCAAGTTTATTTGGGTAAGGCAAAAATGGCTGTCATTTTACAGATTCTTCAAGGGCTGATTGCCATTCCTCTTCTGACAGAATTAAGAAGCAAACATGGAAGCCTAAGTATGGACAGACAATCACTCTGTTATATCTAGTCTCCAGTCAGAAATCGCAATGGCTTTTTCCCCTCAATAAGATTAACTGTACATGTGCAATGCCATGCCTCATAACGCACAATCTTGTGTAGTTTTCAATGTATATGAGGAACGATAAGGACCCGTGGTGGCATGAGACTGCGGAGGGGAGTACGGCTCATAATAATAACCATAACGGAGCAAATGGAATGGCATCAAACAAGTGGAAATCAAGTGTTTGATACCATTCCCCCATTCCGCTTCAGCAATTACAATGAGCCTGTCCTCCCTCATTAAGGTGCCACCAACCTCCTGTGGTTTGGTTACTACATCGAGGCCCCCCCCCAAAAAAAGAGTAAAAAAATGGTTTCCCAACCCTCTCACACTTCCTTAAAGACATACAATGAATACAAGAGGATAATTTTTTTGCGTAGACCCCCCCCCCATCTCGACTTTAAAAAAAAATCACAACACCAGACACTCGTGATAGACAACAGCGCAGTATCATTTTACCTTAGGGGTACACAATCACAACACCACCAGGCAATACATTCAGGTGCCTCTTTTCCAACTAAGGAGAGGCCTCCTTACAGGCTACCTTGAATGGTGGTCTTCACAGGGAAGGGAGCTTCAGCAGAGACACTTTTCACATAGTTCAAAATACTCAACAAAAAAACTATATGATGCAAAATGCATCATACTGGCTGTATTTCAAAAGTTATGCATCTTGAAAACTTGATTGCTGACATGCAATACATTTTAGGACTATATCAACAATAGACTAACGAAAAACAAATACCCAAATATTTTCCTTTAAGGACCCTTAGCAGTGAGAATTAGAATGCCTAACGTAAATATCATGGGATTTGGCCGTTTCAACTATTTGTTTTTGGAATTCTAGGCCCTTTGGGGTAAGTTCAAAATCTTGATGGAACATCAATACAAAAATCCTTTAAGATTGGTTTTCTTAACAAAACCTAAGTGATTTCGTTTGTTATTGACCTCCGAATTGCAGAGTTCCATCTTTGGCCTGACCTCTTGGCATTTGATTGGTTGAAACCCTGCTCAGCAGAGGCATTAAAAAGGATTAGCAAGAAATTCCCCAGAAGTGACAAAACACATTATTTGAGAGTCCCTGATGCATAGGACAATCAATTAGACATTTCACAACCTCCCCCTCAAGACAAAATAGCTCACAAAAGACTTGGTCTCAGCAGCCGTCTCCAGACAGAGAGAGTGGGGGCCATATCAGCCTGAAACCACCCCGGATGTCAACTCTCATTCCATTAAGGATCCTATGATGGAAACGCTGGAATCCCAGTTCAATTCACCATCGGATGTGCAAAGACCGAAAATAAAGGGAATATTGGGGAACATGTTTGTTTGCTGATTAGATCAGTCATTCTCTATGGTCCAAAGAGTCCAAGGCATAATATTATTTATAGTGTCAAGGCACATTTGGTTACAGCATCCACCACAGTGGCAAATTGGTTGTCAAGGCTGTTCAGGTTTTAATTGGTTTGCGGAGTCATTTTTTCCCCCACGTCCACAGTGATTTTGGTGTATAATTGATCCTTCTCCACTTTGACCACTTTGTACGACAGGGTTTTGATGCCATCTTTGTTCATGGTCTCCTTGGTGTGGGCGATGCGGTCGAACCTGGAAAGAAAAAAACACAGCTCAACCACAATTCAATGACGTGGTTTAAGACCCAAGTCTTTTTTTATTTGGTTAAGGTGTAGCCTATGGCAAACATCTCCTCTGGATTTCACAAAAATCGTTGCTTGTTATACACTACTTGATTAAACGCTACTCAAGAAATATAACCAGTGCAATCAAACAAATCAAAGTGCTACTGAAAAGTAATCAACCACACAGTCTAGCTAACTGCCGCCGCTGATGAATAGACAATCAATAGCCCTGATGGATCAGTGAGGCCTCGTGTGATAATGACCACATTTATAGTTATGGATGTTGAGGCTTCTACTGCACATCAATGTTTGCCCAGGCTTCTATTGCACGTCAATGTTTGCCCAGGCTTCTATTGTACGTCAATGTTTGCCCAGGCTTCTATTGAACGTCAATGTTTGCCCAGGCTTCTATTGCACGTCAATGTTTGCCCAGGCTTCTATTGCACGTCAATGCCTTCAGAGGTTTTTATTGCAGTGTTAAGTTTGCTTCTGTACAAAGAAGAATGTCCGAGCTGACCAAGTCATCCAGTGTTCGTGAGAAATGACGTCAAGGGAAACAGTAGGTAGTGACTGGATCCTTGTGTGACGAGGGCAAGGAGAGCCTGGGGAGTGTTCAACTGTGCACACTTTTTGTTTCCTCTCTTCTGCTCTCCTTTACAGATCTGATAGAGCTGGATAAGTGAAACCAATATAGCTGAAACTAGGTGGACCTAGAGATGTGAAACTTTCTCTTTCAAGGCGATTTCGATGTGATACAGGAACGATGTGTTTTAGTTTGAAACAATTCGGTTTGATTAGAGAATTATTCGATGCAATATCATTTGTTGCATAAACACATTCCTTTTCCATTCTAAATTAAAATCTGCTGCTGATGGCGCTCATGAGCTGGGCCTCTGTGTGCGCGCGCTCATGAGCTGGGCCTCTGTGTGCGCGCGCTCATGAGCTGGGCCTCTGTGTGCGCGCGCTCATGAGCTGGGCCTCTGTGTGCGCGCGCTCATGAGCTGGGCCTCTGTGTGCGCGCGCTCATGAGCTGGGCCTCTGTGTGCGCGCGCTCATGAGCTGGGCCTCTGTGTGCGCGCGCTCATGAGCTGGGCCTCTGTGTGTGCGCTCATGAGCTGGGCCTCTGTGTGCGTGCTCATGAGCTGGGCCTCTGTGAGCTGAGCTGGGCCTCTGTGTGCGCGCTCATGAGCTGCGCTCATGAGCTGGGCCTCTGTGTGCGCGCTCATGAGCTGGGCCTCTGTGTGTGCTCATGAGCTGGGCCTCTGTGCTCATGAGCTGGGCCTCTGTGTGCGCGCTCATGAGCTGCGCTCATGAGCTGGGCCTCTGTGTGCGCTCATGAGCTGGGCCTCTGTGTGCGCGCTCATGAGCTGGGCCTCTGTGTGCGCTCATGAGCTGGGGGCCTCTGTGTGCGCGGGCTCATGAGCTGGGCCTCTGTGTGCGCGCTCATGAGCTGGGCCTCTGTGTGCGCTCATGAGCTGGGCCTCTGTGTGGGCCTCTGCGCGCTCATGAGCTGGGCCTCTGTGTGCGCGCGCTCATGAGCTGGGCCTCTGTGTGCGCGCGCTCATGAGCTGGGCCTCTGTGTGCGCGCGCTCATGAGCTGGGCCTCTGTGTGCGCGCGCTCATGAGCTGGGCCTCTGTGTGCGCGCGCTCATGAGCTGGGCCTCTGTGTGCTGGGCTGGGCCTCTGTGTGTGCGCTCATGAGCTGGGCCTCTGTGTGCTGGGCGCTCATGGGCCTCTGTGTGCGCGCTCATGAGCTGGGCCTCTGTGTGCGCGCTCAGCTGGGCCTCTGTGTGTGCGCTCATGAGCTGGGCCTCTGTGTGCTCATGCTGCTCATGAGCTGGGCCTCTGTGTGCGCGCTCATGAGCTGGGCCTCTGTGTGCGCGCTCATGAGCTGGGCCTCTGTGTGCGCGCTCATGAGCTGGGCCTCTGTGTGCGCGCTCATGAGCTGGGCCTCTGTGTGCGCGCTCATGAGCTGGGCCTCTGTGTGCGCGCTCATGAGCTGGGCCTCTGTGTGTGCTGGGCCTCTGTGTGCGCGCTCATGAGCTGGGCTCTGGGCCTCTGTGTCTGTGTGCGCGCTCATGAGCTGGGCCTCTGTGTGTGCGCTCATGAGCTGGGCCTCTGTGTGTGCGCTCATGAGCTGGGCCTCTGTGTGTGCTGCTCATGAGCTGGGCCTCTGTGTGTGCGCTCATGAGCTGGGCCTCTGTGTGTGCGCTCATGAGCTGGGCCTCTGTGTGTGCGCTCATGAGCTGGGCCTCTGTGTGTGCGCTCATGAGCTGGGCCTCTGTGTGTGCGCTCATGAGCTGGGCCTCTGTGTGTGCGCTCATGAGCTGGGCCTCTCTGAGCAGACTTCTGTGTGTGTGTGCGCTCATGAGCTGGGCCTCTCTGAGCAGACTGTGTGTGTGTGGGCCTGTGTGTGTCATGAGCTGGGCCTTAAATATGTCTGTGTGCGCGCTCATGGTGGGCCTCTCTGAGCAGACTGTGTGGCACCTCAGCTGAGCCATGAGGGAGACTAGTAGGGATTAAAAAGTTTAAGATACAAGTGAACCCCAACCCGATCCAAATGTAGGCTACTGATATTGCCTGGGGTTGTCCGGCATGCAAAATGACTTGCCGACCTCTAGTTGACAGTCATTGATCTACATGGCCGATTAATTAGGGCTGATTTCAAGTTTTCATAACAATCGGTAATCTGCATTTTTGGATGCCGATTATATTGCATTCCTCGAGGAAACTGGGTGGCAGGCTGACCACCTGTTAAGCGAGTGCAGCAAGGAGCCAAGGTATGTTGCTAGCTAGCATTAAAAGTATCTTATAAAAAAACATCTTCACATAATCACTAGTTAACTACACATGGTTGATGATATTACTAGGTTAACTAGCTTGTCCTGCGTTACATATAATCAATGCGGTGCCTGTTAATTTATCATCGAATCACTGCCTACTTTGCCAAACGGGTGATGGTTTAACAAAAGCTCATTCGCGAAAAAAGCACAATCGCTGCAGTAATGTACCTAACCATAAACATCAATGCCTTTCTTAAAATCAATACATAGAAGTATATATTTTTAAACATGCATATTTAGTTAAAAGAAATTCCTGTTAGCAGGCAATATTAACTAGGGAAATGTCGTCACTTCTCTTGCGTTCATTGTATGCAGAGTCAGGGTACATGCAACAGTTTGTACCGCCTGGCTCACTGCGAACTCATTTGCCAGAATTTTACATAATTCTGGCATAACATTGAAGATGTTATTGCAATGTAAACAGCAATATTTAGACTTAGGGTTGCCACCCGTTCAATAAAATACAGAACGATTCCGTATTTCACTGAAAGAATAAATGTTTTGTTTTCGAAATTATAGTTTCCGGATTTTACCATATTAATGACTTAAGGCTCGTATTTGTGTTTATTATATTATAATTAAGTCTATGATTTGATATAGCAGTCTGACTGAGCGGTGGTAGACAGCAGCAAGCTTGTAAGCATTCATTCAAACTTTACTGCGTTTGCTAGCAGCTCTTAGCAATGGTTGAAACACAGCGCTGTTTATGACTTCAAGCCTATAAACTCCTGAGATTAGGCTGGCAATACTAAAGTGCCTATTAGAATATCCAATAGTCAAAGGTATATGAAATACAAAAATGGTATAGAGAGAAATAGTCGACACGTCATAATTCCTATAATAACTACAACCTAAAAGTCCTTAACTGTAAATATTGAATAACTGGGAATATTGAACCACCAGCTTTCATATGTTCTGAGCAAGGAACTTAAACGTTAGCTTTTTTACATGACACATACTGAAATTTTAGTTTCTTCTCCAACACTGTTTTTGCATTATTTAAACAAAATTGAGCATGTTTCATTATTTATTTGAGACTAAATTGATTTTATGCATTATATTAAGTTTCTAAAAAATGTAAAAGTATTCTTTGTTCATTCAGTATTGCTGTAATTCTCATTATTACAAATATATATAAAAGAAATATATATAATAAATTGGCCGATTAATCGGTATCGGCTTTTTTTGGTCCTCCAATAAACCGGTATCGGTGTTGAAAAATCATAGTTGGTCGAACTCTACTGTCAACACAGTAGCATGCAGTTCGACACTGAAGGAGAGGACGTATCAGTTGTCCTAAAAGAAGGTGATTTTGGAAAAGAGACAGAATGTAGGCCTAACATGAATTTAACATTTTAGTGACCCGTAAACGCTTGATTTGATTTTGTTTTGACCGATACATGCTACATTTGGATCGGTTTTGGAATCCACGGACCGATGCACTTGTATCTTAAACGTTTGAAAAAAACATCTGGGACCGGTGCGTATCGTTGAATCAGTACATCCCTTGGTGGACCCATTGCTCCTATTAAATCCAATTTGGCTAGTTTCATGCAAAAGGGAGTGAACAAACCCAGAGAGGGTACCAATTATACATGGAAATAGAACCCCTGAGAGCAGGAGTTGGAACCTCACCTCTGTGGGTTGTCTTCGTTCCCACCGTCCCGGTTGTGGCGGATCATCCTGCATTTCCCCACGGCTCCGCTGGGCCGTGAGATGGTCATCCCCTTGGAGTTCAGCCTGTTAAAAACACAGCAGAAGCTGGAGTCAGACCACCAGTCTAACTAAAACACTGTGGGACGCAGTTACAACAGCTTCTACACCTGGGAGAAAATCTGCACATTTTTCTTACACCAGTGAAATAAACCTAAAAAAGGTCAAGGAAAATGTAGGATAGATGTGAAAGGGAGTAAAACAGGTTATTTGGTTTTCATTCAGTTGCCTCTGTGCAAGAGATGCAAATAGTGCACTATTGCCTAACTCAATAGGTGTAACCAGAGAGGAAGAGGCAAAGTGAGAGGGTTTACTCTGCCCAGAATCTGTCCACGTTAAGCAGATCATTCATCATTAAGCAAGTGAGGAGTTTTTGTATTGGGGGGGGGGGGGGGGGGGCAATGAGTGTCAAATTATATTAGAATATAAAACTGAATTGCTATTTTGATACATGAGGCTTATTTCATCTAATATAAGTTTTGTAATGCTTAGGTTGATATGAGTGCACTGATAAGTGTGATGCACGCAACATACCGGCAACTTTGAAGAAAAAAAACATATGCTTCTCATCATTATAATCCAGAATCTCTGGGGTAACTACACTGGAAATTGATTATTTGTGTAGCATGGTTCAGGGTCACAGCTGATAAAAGCTTCCAGAGCACAGTGAATAACTGAGTATGTCTGGAAACATCCTGTCTGCTATTGTTTACAGTATCGTTTTCAAAATGGATATGGTGACTTATCAAGCAAGCGCTCAAAAAACAGCAGAGACAAAAAAAACAACAACATCTTAACACCTTGTGCTGTTGGGCATTCATCAGTATGTGTGGAGTTCATCTATAATTCACTTCTGGAGACGGTGTTCAGTTTGGCTGGTCTATAGTGAAGCTATTGGGTTACTCATGTCTCAAAATGCAGAAGTTAACGAGGCACAGTACATGTTATGTTGAGAGAATTTCATCCCAAAACCGTCCCTTTGATATTTTAAATACACATACATACATTTAAATAAATAATTCAATAAATAAACTTGCTTAAGTGCCAAAATTCATGTCCCTCGTTTTCACCATCACTGTAAGGCCCTAGTTAGTGTTGCTTTGACATTATTTTAAGGCCTGTTATAAACTCTTTTTAATATTGTGAAACAATTACTTTTTTTAAAACATTTTATTCTAAAGAAACATTGAATATCTAATAGTCAAATTATAGTGTGAAAAAAAAAAATTGCTCTACTGGTTACTGGACCCCACTTCCTCCTCCATAGTCAGAAAACAGAACAGCAAATAGTCCAACGCTCACAGCATTGCTGCCTCAAGCTAAACTGAATAGCATTTCAGCCATTCTGACAGCCGACCTTTGAAGGCAGTGCTGCTCATGTCAGCACGTTGATAGTCTAGAGGCAGGCTATTCGAAACACATGACTCAAGACAAATAAGGTATACAAGTTACATTCAAATGCCAAACTCCTTCCAATCTTTACAACACTGCTTTCTGCATTGGTGATTTAAAATGCTTTGTGCATTTAATAAGAAACTAAATAATACAGGATTCATTTGGCAAGTGACACTTTATATATAGCCTCTTTTTTTGCCTGATTCTTGACTACTCCTTTATAGAGCCTGGTTTTGATCAGTCACGTGAAAAATAAGGGGGGGGGGGGGGCCTTAGTAACAACTTTGTGCTGTTGGCATCGTTCATAAACTGGAGAAAGAGAGATAGCTGGAGGGGGGGGGGGGGTGTTCCGGGAGTGTCTCAGAGACAGGACACATCCTCACAAATGACAAGTTTGTTTGGGTGTCCCATCTGCTTGTGAAAGCGCCTCGGCTGAAATGGATGCTAACAGGATACTCACTGATGCATCATTTCCTTCAAGAGCAAATGGTGGTAGTGGCATACAAGGGCACGCTTGGGGGCAAGTTGGAACAATGCAAAAGTAGGGCTAGAAACACAACGACGCACACCCCGTGTAACAAGGTTTCAACATGTGATGGCGTTTCAACATTGCGCACTCAAGAAAATATTTTCATGTGAAACCTTGGCTATCACTTTACCCAATAAATATGAATGATCTGCTTTTCACACGGAGTCCTCCTATGAGCCACAGACCTGTTGAAAATGTCGTCGTCCTCTCCTCCCCAGCCCCAGTAGTTGTTGGGGAAGCCGTTGATCTTGAGGAATTGCTCCTTGCTCATTGACGACACGCCTCCGAAGTACTGGTTGTACGGCAATCTGAGAGCAAGAGAGAGATGCAGAGAGAGAGAGAGAGAGAGAGAGCGGAAAGAGAAAAATAAATGGGGAACCTTGAATTTGTTTATTCGAGTTTAAACTAGGCTTGGGCAGTATACCGTATACTGGGATATTTGGACATAACTTTCAGTGAAAGTCATTGTTTTTTTGATTCAATAGTGATCAGGGATGTGCAACTATAGTTTTTCCATTCACAGAAAAATACATTCGAGCAACACATTCAGCAGATAATGACTTCATTTTTATCAGATGACAGCAGAAGTGCAACGCTATTTGGTTGGCAGCCACACAAGTAAATAAGCTTTTAAATGAAAAAGCAAGGTCTTTGTTGTTGTTGATGCGCAGGCCATCATATTTCTAAAGTTCAGGCCTATCATAAAAATAATGTAGCCAGCTACATTTTCTAATAATTTGCTTAAAGCTAATCTTGCATTTTACCAGAGAAAAATAGGCTGGCTACACCGAGAGAAGTTCCGGGGAGAAAAGAAGCGCTGTCTGCTGATAGAATGCACTTTGTGAATTCTCATTCGAGTTTAGAAGTGCAACTGAGGCACAAAATGTGTCTGATGGGGAGCATAAATTACAATAAGTAGTATTTTAGATCTGCAGGTTATAAAACGCAGCAATCTAGAAGAAAAAGAAACGCACACCTATTAAGACGAGGTGCTGGCTAGCGGAGTAGAAACTTGAAAATAAAAGAGAGCCGCGCACTCTTGGAGCTCAGATGCAAAAAATGTAATACCAACGTTTCGACAGCCAAGCTGTCTTCATCAGGGTATAAAACGCAGCAAGAAATTAATTTATGCTTTTAATCTTTGTTTCCTGTGTGAAAAAAAACGAAGGGGTAAATGACTCTGGCTCTAACAGAAACCGTAGTCAGTGCCTTACGTTCTAGGAAAGAGGAAGTATCTGCCTAGCAAATGAAGTGCTGCAGAAAAACCCTCCTCAGTTTCTTATCACTGCCTTCTGCAAGTTACATGCTGGCTCTCTGTACAGTGTACTGTAGGGAAACATGGAGCCAAGAGACTGAAGCACCCTGGTTTAGCCTTGCCTCACTTGCCTGTTTATTTTGGACACCGAATTAGCCTTGGCTATCATGACATTCTTTAAATCCCATTGCTAACATTGGAAAGGTCAGCACAATTAAGAAAATCAAAAAAAATCAAACAAAAGACATCAATCCATTGTGGGACTTAGTCACCGAACAAATGACCCAACAAGGGAAGCTTGGCGTCTTTCCTGGAGCCGGATTTCCCTGCCAAAATCCTGTTGGATATTGAATCCAGATGCTTGGTGAGCTGCATGCCCTTCAAGGAACCTGACACACAGTATACAAGCTGTTGTCTGTGCAACAAAGGGAAAGGTTTGGTGAGAGTATGCCCATAAAAACACAGTTACAAGCCGAGAGACCTGTACTATGACCTGTAACACAGGAGGAAGGCAGCACTAGGACGTCACATCTGGGGTCAGCTTACTTTACCAATCTAAATCTTACATCAGAAGCAGGCAACAGAGCCAAACTGACAGTAGATCAGCGCCTAGCCAAGCATAAGGTCTACAGCTGTGTAGGCCCAGAGTTGTGAATCACAACAGAAGAGAAGCTCCCAAATCCTTTTATCAACCACGCAGACAAAGATAGTCACGCATCACAGAGCTCCTCCCTGTCTGACATGTCACGGTGTTACACATGTAGAGCAACAGCTGAACCCATCTAGAGTTTGCTCTACTGGTCCACTTCCCCCTCCACGGTCAGAAAACAGAGCAGCAAACAGAACACTGTGTGACACTAGGCTAAACTGATGAGTATTTAAGCCATTCTGACAGCAGACCTCTGAAGCCAGTGAGCGCATTGTAAGTGATGAAGCAGGCTATTAAAAAAAACAGGACTCCAGGCAAATAAGGTCCCAATGAGGGACAGTTTACTACTAAATAAAATTATATGCTTTCCAACACCACCTTCTGCATTAGCAATAAAAATGCTTGCTTGTCTTACTGTCAGAGGTACGGAGAAACAAGCCTTTGTTCATTTAAATAAGAATAGATTAAATAAAACTCCTTTGGCAAGTGACACTTTATAGGTGGCCTGCTGTTTTACAGAACCTGGTTTTGATCAGTCACGTGAACAATAAGGAAGAAGGAAATCCTTAGTAACAACTGTCACCTGTGCTGCTGGCATCATCCATCCCCCCGGGAACATGGCAGTACTGACCCCATCACTAAGCACTGCTTACTGTAAACGTCTCTACACAGCTACGGAGGTAAAGACAGCCAGAACCGTCCGTGTGTGTGTGTGTGTGTGTGTGTGTGAACGCTCATTCATGTCGGTACTATGGGCAGTGAACTGGAGAGAGATAAAGACAATTCCAGGGCTATCCGTTGGAGAGTTGGCTTACCTGAAGCCAAACTTGTCCATGGAAACAGACAGGTGCCTGGGCTGGCTGAAGCACCTGTAGGTGTTGCGGTCATCCATGGGGATGAGGTCCACGTCACTGAACACAAAGCAGCCGTAGTCGTACTCCTTCAGGGCCTCCGAGTAGCCAACGTTGAGGAGCTTGGCACGGTTAAAGACTTCATCGCCGACCTAGAGAGTGTGAATGGAGGGAATGTGGGGTTAGAATTGGAAGGTGAATCGTGTAGAAAGAAAATACTTATTGTTGAGTGTCTAGACAAGGGTAGGAAACTCTGGTCCTCATTGGTTGTTTGGCCACCCATTTCTCAAGGGACTAAAGCGCACACCAGACCTAAGGCTAAACTGAAGCATCCAGGTGGCTATCTATTATAATGCGATTGACAATGCATACGTGTCAGAAACAGTACCAGACCTTGTTTAAATGAACATTTTGGCGAATACAATACAGTACTTAAGAGTCGTTTGTCTTTGATGACGTTGTGTTGGCATCTTGTTGTTTGCTGGAAAACCTGCGTTTACCTTGAACGAGTGGAGGACAGAGGAGCCTCTTAAAGAAGAAGTTACAGGTCTGTGAGAGCCAGAAATCTTGCTTGTTTGTAGGTGACCAAATACTTATTTTCCACCATAATTTGTAAATAAATTCATTAAAAATCCTACAATGTGATTTTCTGGATTTTTTTTCTTCTCATTTTGTCTGTCATAGTTGAAGTGTACCTATGATAAATTATAGGCCTCATATTTTTAAGTGGGAGAACTTGCACAATTGGTGGCTGACTAAATACTTTTTTGCTCCACTGTATTTACTACAGTACTTATCTGTAGCATTTACAACATTCAATTTACAACAAGCAGTAAGTATTACACATGATCCGAGTGTACAGTGTATAGTATACTAGAGTTTACTATATAATTCAATAGTAAGTACCGTAGTATTTGTTCATGTGGGTGAGTTTGTCTTTTTTTTCCCTCTTCTCAGGCTGAAAAAAAGGCAGGGTTACCAGGGCTGATGTAGTTCTACTGGGATGATTCTCGAGAGTCCTTTGGCAAAAGGACAATTGCTCTTAAATACAAGTAAAACTAAATGCATGCTCTTCAACCGATCGCTACCTGCACCTGCCCGCCTGTCCAACATCACTACTCTGGACGGCTCTGACTTAGAATACGTGGACAACTACAAATACTTAGGTGTCTGGTTAGACTGTAAACTCTCCTTCCAGACCCATATCAAACATCTCCAATCCAAAGTTAAATCTAGAATTGGCTTCCTATTTTGCAACAAAGCATCCTTCACTCATGCTGCCAAACATTCCCTTGTAAAACTGACCATCCTACCAATCCTCGACTTTGGCGATGTCATTTACAAAATAGCCTCCAATACCCGACTCAACAAATTGGATGCAGTCTATCACAGTGCAATCCGTTTTGTCACCAAAGCCCCATATACTACCCACCATTGCGACCTGTACGCTCTCGTTGGCTGGCCCTCGCTTCATACTCGTCACCAAACCCACTGGCTCCATGTCATCTACAAGACCCTGCTAGGTAAAGTCCCCCCTTATCTCAGCTCGCTGGTCACCATAGCATCTCCCACCTGTAGCACACGCTCCAGCAGGTATATCTCTAGTCACCCCCAAAACCAATTCTTTCTTTGGTCGCCTCTCCTTACAGTTCTCTGCTGCCAATGACTGGAACGAACTACAAAAATCTCTGAAACTGGAAACACTTATCTCCCTCACTAGCTTTAAGCACCAACTGTCAGAGCAGCTCACAGATTACTGCATCTGTACATAGCCCACCTATAATTTAGCCCAAACAACTACCTCTTTCCCTACTGTATTTAATTAATGTATTTATTTTGCTCCTTTGCACCCCATTATTTTTATTTCTACTTTACACATTCTTCCATTGCAAATCTACCATTCCAGTGTTTTACTTGCTATATTGTATTTACTTTGCCACCATGGCCTTTTTTTGCCTTTACCTCCCTTATCTCACCTCATTTGCTCACATTGTATATAGACTTGTTTATACTGTATTATTGACTGTATGTTTGTTTTACTCCATGTGTAACTCTGTGTCGTTGTATGTGTCGAACTGCTTTGCTTTATCTTGGCCAGGTCGCAATTGTAAATGAGAACTTGTTCTCAACTTGCCTACCTGGTTAAATAAAGGTGAAGTAAATAAAAATAACGGGAGCATCGTGTTCTGTGTCAGTGTGCCTTCAATGTGGGCGAAGTGCCTCTCAAAGGACACGTCTCATATGTCAATGGCTTGATCTGATGGTCCTCCAGAAAAGGTCTGCTTGAATACCCATAGAACCAAAACTGGCTAAAATATTCAACAACAAAAAAAATGGGTCAGAAGAAACCTCCTAATAACATGACCTCAGTCCTTGTTTTTCGATTGCACCAAATAAAAGCGTGGCTAGTGTTCTTAAAATTAAATTAAAAAAATACAAGACAACTCACTTAAACAGAGCAGGAAAACCAGAACGAGGGTGTGTGATGCCAAGAAGCAGCACAGTTAATGTAATCTGGACAGGAGTCCCGACAATTGAATGAATGTTCACTAAGTAGTGTTCTCCGCTGAAGCACTTTGTTGTCAGTCACATGTCATGTTACACATTGTGGCGATAGCCTCTTTTATCATATGATTAAAATAAACTTTGAGACATCAGCTATGGTCTGAAATAAACATCCGCTAAGGAGGTCTATGAGTGTGTTGCTCTTGGGAGTGTGTCGTTTCCCCTCCACCGAGTGATGCATCCCGTTCTCCTACAGTGCATGACGGCATCATCTGCATACAGGGTGTGGATCATTTGCAAAGACAGAAAGAAGCAAGTGTAGAAGATTTCAGAAGTGCATGTGACCAAAATAGATTTCTCTCAGTCAGTAATAAGAGAAAGAGACAGAAAGAGAAATGAAGCACACATTACCAGTAGAACCCCTCAGCCCATGGGGTCACGCAATTGGCCAGAGCAAGCAGGGGACAATTTCTCTCCTCTTCCAGCGACCACAGCCATTGGCCAGATACGCCTGACATGCAAAAGGGGAGGCGTTTTGAGCAAGGGGGCAGGGAAACGAGGAAGAAAGAAAAAAGGGGAAAAAAAGAGGAAAGGAAAGGAGAAACAGAAGAGAGAAACAGAAAGATTGAGTAGAATTCCAACAAAGACCCAATAATTGTGTTTAACAGCATTGAAGGGCCCTTTAGCAATAGCTAGGTGACTCGACTTCGGAAAACGTCAGATTGACTCATTAGTATAATAGCAGCCATTAAAGCTACTTTTCTTTGCAGTGGACACCACCATGTCAAGCCTGACATCTTGAACCAATTTACTACTTGTGTTGGAGACAAGAGTGGAGTATACTCTAAAAAATAAAAAATAAAAGTATTATATATTCAAATAGAACCATGTATTTGCTCAGTATGACGTTCTAGGTGGGGCGTTCAGTCTACACTACAACATGTTGGTTGACACACACTTTACCTGTTGGTGGGTGGGAGGCAACAAGTCTTGGCATGAGATGTGAACAAAGAGTCAATTAGGCCTTCAAGCTGAAAAACAGTACTGGCCTCCCAAGAGCCAATAATACCTACATCTGTACAGAATCATGTAATTAAATGGATCATTAAACTACACCTAACGGATACGTTTTTTTTAACAAATAGGAACAGATTTAATCTACAATATGGTCCTGTATGACCGTATTAACTTTGGCTTGTCAATAAATGTTCAAAAGTGACTTTGGTTTATCCCAGACAGCATTGACGACTTGAAGGATAGACAATCGGTATCCTACGTTCAGGCCAGCCTTTGTGTGAAATGGGATTAGATGACCCAATAACTAATACATTTTCACATCGTCAACTCTGGGCTGTGCAGTGGTATTCATATTCCAGTTTTCCTTTTACCAGATTGATTTCCAAATACCCTTGAGGTCAACTCCAGTATTCATAGTAAATCCCCATACCTGTGAGAATATAGTCTAACACTTTCAATGAGAGCACACACACACTCCCACACTGAAATTGTGAAAAAACACATTTCTGCCCATCTGTGGCCTCATGTTTCTGAGGCATAGCCGTCGGAAGTAGGGGTGCTGCTAAATCTCAACAACCAAAAAAGTACTCCTGTATGAGTGGGGAAAAATACTGATGTGGTTTAAGCATTTTTGTAGACTTATAGAAAAACAACTAAATTGGATGTTCTAAAAGTTTTTTTTACAAAAACTGTGAAAGCGAAAAAAATAAATTAAAAAAAGTTAATGACTCACGCAAAAAAAGTAATTGATTTTAGAGGACCCTATAGTGGCACCACTCAGGCTAATGATTGACACTGATAACCAAACAAACCAGGCCAGTTTGTAGCTATTATAGTAGTCAAAACTGAGGAGCCAACTTGTGGCACTAAGTGCTTATCATGATCACTACTCTATGGTCAACTTGTCAGTCTTTGATCAAAATAAGTGTTGGCTAGTAGCCATCTAGATACGTCTCTGTGGAGACAAACTGATTAGAGGCAACATGATATTCACCATGTTGAACCAAGAGCCTGTAAAACTAGTGTAGAACTGTGCTTTGTTGATGAAAAAAACATTAAAAAACAGACTTGATATCACCTGAGCAGGTAACTACACACGTTAAACAATAATGCTAAAAGTAAAACATTAAAATCGATAGTTACATATCAGAATATTATTTTTGCGTTAGTTGGCTGTACCTGCACCAAAACTACACTTTTTATCCCATAATAGCTTGTTCTCAAATAGGGATCCAATTTGTTTTCAGAGCTTTCATTACCATGATTGATCAATACTCCTTTTTCTCGTGGCTCCCTCGTCTCTCTGCAGCAGACAGAGCAATAGAAATCACAGTATCAAATCGCGATACGTACAGAAGCGCAATACATATCGTATCAGCGCCTAAGTCTCATGATATCGTAGCTTGAGGTCCCTGGCAATTCCCAGACCTACTAAACTAGACCTACATGATCACAAAATGGCCCGAATTAGGCCTACTGACTGTTTTTCGATCTAGAAAAGACAGGAAGTGTGTCTAGGCCAGGTTCCCCAAATGTTTTGCATGAAAGTTGAAGTACAACCCTTGTTGAATTCTTCCTTTAGTTATCTGTAACCAACTCTATACCTTGTTGTACATCAAAGAAAGAGTGTTCCATTATTCTTGATGAAAAGAAAGGTGAAAGGATAAAAAGAGCCATCCAGACCGGGCTATTCTCGCAGGTCTTTCAAGTGACAGAGATAGACAGTGTGGCTTTCAGCGTTTTCTGCGTCACGTCCATTTGTGTTCGGTGATAGTCTCTTGGTTGTGCAAACACCATGAATAAATAAAGGAAATGGACAAAGAACATGGACAAAGAACAGACGCCGAGACAAATGCTGGCACTACGTTTTATGATCTGATTTCTTCCCATATATACGGGAACACAAAGGACTACTGCAAATTTTAGGAGTTGTTAAAAAGGAGGGAGGCATCAGTTACTTGGATGCTAGCCTACTCTTTCTCTGGACTTTCTCTTGACACGTCAAACCTTTGACAGACTGGGAGAAAAATAATAATAAATATATATATAAAAAAGGGACTAAAAAGCTTCTCTGACAAGCAACACAAGGTTGAATCTGACTGAAGTTCGCTGTCCCAGAAGAGTTAGGCTACTCAATAAGCACACAAATCTACCAGCACGTCTCAACGAGCCAAGTCACTTGGCAGCTGCCATTACGGCCTGTAATTTGGGGGCTTGATGCCCTTTTGTTTTTACACAGCCTACCCATTCTGCTTAAAAGCGTAAAACCCAAATAAAATATGGTGAAAGTACCTGTGATGTACGGTACCAGTAAACTCCAGCTAGCCTATATTTGAAATATACAGAGCACCTTTATTTATTTCTTGCAGTAAGACAGACTAATTTTTAAAAAAGGGCACTGCCTGCCTACACTGAGACTTGCTCACTGGTTAAAACCTTTTAACCTGCGTTTCCCACTACTCCATCCTGCTGTATGCAGACAAGAGAGCAGACGGGGGCCGGCTGGGAGGGACCCACCTGGTTGATGACATAGACGCCATAGTCCAACTGCTGGCGCTGAAGGATGGGGTGGAGGTAGTAGAGCCAGAACTTGAGGTGCTCGTCGCGGTTGCGGAAAGGGATGATGATGGCCACCTTCTGGAGGGCCACGCAGTCTTTGGGCTTGAAGCGCCCCCCATTCTTAAGATTGGAGTTTTCCTTCCTTACCACGTCCAGGCTGACTGGGTTGGAGAACTCAATTCGCAGTGGGCCAACTGGACGAGAACGAGAGAGGAGAGGTCATACATTTTTGTCAGGGCTCCATATCTACAATAGATAATTGATGATTCGGTAGAGTCAATGGAAATAGCATGTCAAATCTAAAACTCCATTGGTCCCAGGCCTCCCACAGTGAACTTCACTACTTTCATTAAAATCCGCTTTCTCTGCCCTCAGATTTAGCCTCACATTGAAGTGTTTCACCATTTGCTTTTCAGGACAACATGGGCTACAAGTAGAACACAAAGTAATTTGATAAACAGTTATTGACAAGTGTCAAAAAACAAATAAGGTCCACTAAACAAACCCTGATGATAATTTTTTTTTTAAACATTTATAATACTATAAGTACAGAAATTGTTGGAGGGAAATTAATATCCAACTAGTCAGTGACAACTTTGTGGAGGTTGGAGTTTGTGACAGCAACTAAGTAATTTTATTAGACACACTATGTCCTGGGATTCCTATGATCTTCTATGTAAGAGAACCTCTTACGTTCTAACGACTCGTGCGGTTTGTGAGCGCCACACAGCAAAACAGGTTACATATGCTAGTTTGTGAGAGTTTCAGCTTTTCATAGATGGGATTTGTCTAATTCTTCTGCATTCGCTGATACCAACCATACGTCTGTGTGATTCACAGGGACTGAGATAGAGCAGTGTTTGAGACCAGGATGTGTTTTTGGGAGCCGCCCGTGTCTCAAAGTCCGCTCTAGCTCAGCCACCGTTAAGCAGTCTGTAGCTCAAACAGACCATGTTTAAAATCATATCGTAGGACTAATATTGGTTGGGCAGGTTTATATTATAGGAAGGAAATCTAGCCTAGCTATCCAATCTCCTGTTTTCAGCAATTGAGTTCTCTCCTGACAATGTCTTCTGAGCTGTTTTATTATTAAAAGCGGCAATATGTAACTTTTTGGGTGACCTGACCAAATTCACATAGAAAAGTGTGTTATAGATCTGTCACGCACTGAAAGCAAGTCTAAGAAGCTGTATATGTGTTCTATGTGCGCCATTTCTATGTGACCCGTTCTCAAGTTTTGTTTTTGTGGCTTTTACTTCCAGTTATGCCCCAGCTTCAACACAACTGAAAATACAATATCTTTGGTTATGCAAAATATATTTCAAAGCAGTTTAGATGGTACAATGATTCTCTACACCAGTGGTTCCAAAACTTGTTATAGTCCCGTACCCCTTCAAACATTCAACCTCCAGCTGCGTACCCCCTCTTCTAGCACCAGGATCAGCGCACTCTCAAATGTTGTTTTTGCCATCATTGTAAGCCTGCCACACACACACACTATATGATACATTTATTAAACATAAGAATGAGTGTGTTGTCAAAACCCAGCTCGTGGGAAGTGACAAAGAGTTCTTATAGGACCAGGGAACAAATAATAATATAATAATGATGCTCTTTATTTAGCCATCTTACATATAAAACATAATTTGTTCATCACAAATTGTGAATAACTCATCACAGGTTAATGAGAAGGGTGTGCTTGTAACGCACATACGATACCTCTGCAATGTTGGGTTGTATTGGAGAGAGTCTCAGTCTTACATCACTTCCCAAACAGTTTGTAGTTAGTTTTCATGCTAGTGAGGGCCGAGAAACCACTCTCACATAGGTACGTGGTTGAAAAGGGCAATCGGTGTCTTAACAGTGCGATTTGCCAAGGCAAGAAACTCTTGAGCGTAGCCCTATACGGAAATCTGGCAGTGGCTTCTAATTCAATTCAATTTTCACAGAACCGGTTGTTGCAATTTTGATGCTCTCCTGTTCAGATATCGGTAAGTGGTAAGTGGACTGGAGGCAGGGCATGAAAGGGATAACGAATCCAGTTGCTTGTGTCATCCGTTTCGGGAAGTACCTGCATAATTGCGCACCCAGCTCACTCAGGTGCTTCGCTATATCACATTTGACATTGTCCGTAAGCTTGAGTTAATTTGCATACAAAATAAATCATACAATGATGGAAAGACCTGTGTGTTGTCCTTGTTAAGGCAGACAGAAAAGAGCTCCAACTTCTTAAATCATAGCCACAATTTTGTCCCGCACATTGAATAGTTGGGGAGAGTCCCTGTAAATCCTAGATACAGATCATTCAGGCAAGAAAAAACATCACCCAGACAGGCCAGTCATCATGCAAGCAGTCAGACAAGTGAAAATGGTCAGTAAAAAACAAAGCTTTTCTCTCAATTTAAAAAAGAAATGTGCCAATACTTTGCCCCTTGATAACCAGTGCAGTATGCAGTATGCGTAAAAGCGTTACATGGTCGCTGGCCATATCATTGCATAATGCAGAAAATACACATGAGTTCAGGGGCCTTGCTTTAACAAAATTAACCATTTTTACTGTAGTGTCCAAAACGTATTTCAAGCTGTCAGGCATTCCCTTGGCAGAAAGTGCCTCTCGGTGGATGCTGCAGTTTACCCAAGTGGCGTCGGGAGCAACTGCTTGCACGCGCGTTACCACTCCACTATGTCTCCCGGTCATGGCTTTTGCACCATCAGTACAGATACCAACACATCTTGACCACCAAAGTCCATTTGATGACACAAAGCTGTCCAGTACTTTAAAAAATATCCTCTCATGTTATCCTGGTTTCCAGAAGAGGATGTCTTCCTTAATTGACCCCCCATAAACATAAACATATACCAGGAGCTGTGCCAGGCCAGCGACGTCTGTTGACTCATCCAGCTGTAACGCATAGAATTCACTGACTTGTACGCGAAGCAGTAATTGTTTCAAAAGAAGAGGGCACAACAAAGCCTATTCCCCCTCATGAAACTAAAAAGATATGTCATGGGTCCTGAGATCCTTAAAAAAGGTTCTACAGCTGCAACACTGGTTGCATCACTGCCTGGTACGGCAATTGCTCGGCCTCCGACCGCAAGGCACTACAGAGGGTAGTGTGTACGACCCAGTACATCACTGGGGCTAAGCTGCCTGCCATCCAGGACCTCTACACCAGGCGGTGTCAGAGGAAGGCCCTAAAAATTGCCAGAGACCCCAGCCACCCCAGTCATAGACTGTTCTCTCTACTGCCGCATGGCAAGCGGTACCGGAGTGCCAAGTCTAGGACAAACAGTTTTTACCCCCAAGCCATAAGACTCCTGAACAAGTAATCAAATGGCTACCCGGACTATTTGCATTGTATGCCTCCCCCCAACCCCTCTTTTACGCTGCTGCTACTCTCTGTTTATCATATATGCAAAGTCACTTTAACTATACATTTATGTACATACTACCTCAATTGGCCCAAACAACCAGTGCTCCCGCATATTGGCTAACCAGGATTGTGTCCCGCCACCCACCAACCCATCTTTTACGCTACTGCTACTCTCTGTCCATCATATATATGCAGTCACTTTAACCATGTCTACATGTACATACTACCTCAATCAGCCTGACTAACCGGTGTCTGTATGTAGCCTCGCTACTTTTATAGACTCGCTACTGTTATTTTTCACTGTTGTTTTTATTTCTTTACTTACCTATTGTTCACCTAATACCTTTTTTGCACTATTGGTTAGAGCCTGTAAGTAAGCATTTCACTGTAAGGTCTACTACACCAGTTGTATTCAACACGTGACAAATAAACGAGGCTACTCAGGCAAGAAAAAAAAAACTCACCCAAATGTATAGCCCAGTTGGAAAATATAAAATGTACTGTTTGAAAATGTGAATAATTAAAATGTTTATTATTATTTGGCATACCCCAGATGGCATTGCATACCCCAGTTTGGAAATACCTGCTCTACACTATACTTTGTTTTGTCACACAAACTGAAATTAGGTGAACTATTAGAATGTTAGCAACCAGGAAATGGCAGAGTGATTTCTGCATAGTGTAACTTTAAAGACACAATAGTATGGCTCCTACATGCCAGTGACTTACACAAATAGGTAAGTACTTAGCAACAGTAGGTCAAATTACAACTGCCATACAAAAAAAAGAAAAGAAGGTCATACTACATATATGAAATAGTTTACTTAGTGTTGTTTTCTGTAATGTGACCTTGAGATTGACGTTCCTAAACCCCAAAACCGCATTGCTTTCCAATTCAATCTCCAAGACTGCTGAGGGCCGAACGAGCACACCACTGTTATCCACAGACTCCCACCTCTGGAGCAGTCAGGGTTTTGTGGCAGAAGGATAGATCAGCTAGGGTCACAGCTGCATAAACATCTCTTTTTTTTATCTGAGCTAAAGGAGAAGGACACTGAACAACAACAACAAACCTGTGTGGAAATAAGATAAAACAAACCATGAATTCAAGAGCACTAGCAGTAGACCTATGCTATGCATTAATAATGCATGAGTGGGGCTATAGATAGATAGGCCTATTGTATAAATAAGTTAAATACCCTACAGGGTAAGCAGTCATAAAATAACTGGTGGCTATGCACTCATCTATACTTTGAACGTGTAGTTTACATTAGGTTAGAGAATTAAGGGACATGTAATCCAAGCTCTTTATTAATTCCTTATCAGAACATATGAATGATTGCGCCTGACAGACATGGCTAACAACTTGTATAATTGGTTGCTGATAAGAGACTTTGGCAAGACTACCAACCAATCATCATACAATGCACCATTGATGTTGATTAAATATGTATGTTGTTCGTTTTGGCAACATATCAGCTAACGTTTACTTACCAAGCAGTGGCGATGTGTCAGGACATTTTCCAAGCTCTTTGGTGATTGTAGTCACGTTGTCTACAGAAAAGTGGTTCGTTTCAAACGCGTCCGGTGCTGTGTCCTTTGATGCGGTTTGGTCGTGCTTCGCAAATGCAAAACGAAAATCTAACGACCTCACGTAAAAAATGAAAGTGACCGAAATATGGAAAAAACATAGAAGGACGACCAACTTGCAGGTTCTATGGAGAACACTGAAATTCACTGAATCCCGCATCGTTAACTTGCTATGTTAAATTATATGGTTAAACAAATCTAAAGTAGGTAACGTTAGCAAGTTATTTCCTTGTTAACGTTACAAAGTTACAACACCATACCCAATGTCCGAGGATATCCCCTGTCAACTAACTAGCTAATTTACTCGATGCTAGCTGATGGTAAAAAACAAACATTTCCGCTCGAAACAACTTCAACATAACCTTAGTTATATCCTTGCACTTCCGTCGTAATTCCGTCCAATAAAGAAGTTGTCTTGTTGTAAAAGCCTCCCTCAAGTTACTATCACAACGGTCCCAAATTTCTTAAACAATGTAGCTAACTATCAGGCGTTATCACCAGCTAGTAGCTAACAGTACAGCAGCGAATAATTACATAGAGCAGCAAATCCACGAAAGGCAAGATTCTCTGAATAATCCGTTTCCCATTTGCCAAATTGACTTCTACTAAACTCAATTACACACATATATCCGATGGTATTAAAGCTAGTGTATTTAAAATATGACCTTCCAGGACTAACGATGTAATTTCAAAGTTGTACAAATTCGAAAAAATAAAGTAATCTCTCTGACAGACATTTCCTTGTGGAGACATAACAAAAATTGTCGTCTAGTTCAAGTGGCATCTTCTTCATCTTCTTTAAAGTTTTATGGCAGACTACACCTATTGGTGTATTGCCGCCACCTACTGTACCGGGTGTAACAAAAATACATTCCATTGCGAGAAGGAGGGGGGACCCAGGATAATGCTAAATAAATCAAACAACCATCCCACTCCTTCAGTCACATTCAAATCACATCCCTACACAGGCTCTGGTGCCTGTGAGAATGGAGTATTAATCGACTGGATTCCTTGTATGTCTCTGCAAAATAGCCCCAAAAAAACGTTCAGCCACACACACAATGCCTATTTTCTTAGATTTCCTCTCCGTTTGCACTGTAAAGTTAATATCCAAAGTAATAAACGCTACAAAGTCCACCTTGTTAACATGCAACATGTCAGGATCCCTCTGTTGACAAGGAATATCATCTTGTGTCTCTAGTCCTATTACCATTACTTCTTCAACTTCACTCCTTTCTTCCGCTCTTCTCAACGCCTCCAGATAGGAGACATTCTGGACAGCCCTTATTCTTGACACCTTGGTCTCCTTCACCCTAACTTCAGAAATTTGGGTGCATGTTCACCACCACAATTGCAGCATTTAGGCTCAGCTGGGATATAATACTTCTCCTGTCTACATACACTTGACACATGACCAAATAATTTACATTTATCAAACCACATGGCTTTGGGCATGAAGGCTCTCACGGGGAATCTCATATATAACCCAAATACACGTCAGAAGGGAGAGACACTCCATCAACCATGTGGCTCTGTCGTTGTGCACCAACCACTTGATCCAATTCTTCACGTACATACAGTGCATTCGACACTTTTTCACATTTTGTTACATGTTCTAAAATGGATTGAATTGTTTTTTTCCACTCATTAATCTACACACAATACCTCATAATGACAAAGCAAAAACAGGATTTTATCATTTTTTATTTATTTATTAGAAATAAACTGAAATATCACATTTATGTAAGTATTCAGACACTTTACTCAGCACTTTGTTGAAGCACCTTTGGCAGCTATTACAGCCTCTAGTTTTTGGGGGTATGACGCTACAAGCTTGGCACACCTGTATTTGGGAAGTTTTTCCCATTCTTCTCTGCAGATCCTCTCAAGCTCTGTCAGGTTGGATGGGGAGTGTCGCTGCACAACTATTTTCAGGTCTCTCCAGAGATGTTCGATCAGGGTTCAAGTCTGGGCTCTGGCAGTGCCAGTCAGAAGACGTTCAAAGACTTGTCCCAAAGCCACTCCTGCGTTGTCTTGGCTGTGTGCTTACGGTCGTTGTCCTGTTGGAAGGCTCATCTTTCCCTCGATTCTGACAAGTCTTCCAGTCCCTGCCGCTGAAAAACATCCCCACAACAGGATGCTGCCACCACCATGCTTCACCGTAGGGATGGTGCCAGGTTTCCTCCAGACGTGACGCTTGGCATTCAATCTTGGTTTCATCAGACCAGAGAATCTTGTTTCTCATGGTCAGAGTCCTTTAGGTGCCTTTTGGCAAACTCCTAGCGGGTGGTCATGTGCCTTTTACTGAGGAGTGGCTTCCGTCTGGCCACTCTACCATAAAGACCTGATTGGTGGAGTGTTGTGCTTCCACAGAGGAACTTGGAGCTCTGTCAGTGAACATTGGGTTCTTGGTCACCTCCCTGACAAAGGCCCTTCTCCCCCAATTGCTCAGTTCGTCCGGGTGGCCAGCTCTAGGAAGAGAGCATCTATACACCCCTATTACATACCACCAACTAAGCCTCCATCTATATACCTGTATTACGTACCACCAACTAACACCTATATACCACTATTACATACCACCAACAAACCCTCTACCTATATACCACTATTACATATAGATATAATAATGGCGCCGGAGGGTTTGATGCCATTTTACAAGTTACTAACCAATTGTGCTATTTTGTGTGTTTTTTCACATTGTTTGTAACTTATTTTGACCATGATGTTGCTAATACCATCTCTTATGACCGAAAAGAGCCTCTGGATATCAGAACAGCGATTACTCAGCTCGAACTGGACAAAAGTTTGCATCAGACTATTTAATGAATCTGACGCAAAGGATATACTGTTTCTCCAAGACCAGGCCCAAATCCTTATCATTCACATGAAGAAAAGACGGAGATACAGGGGGCGCAGATCTGGGTGCCTTGTGAGAATTTGTTATTGAGTGTGTAACCTGCCTCTGCCATCCGTTCTATTGTCCAACCTGCAATCACTGGAAAATAAACTGGATAAGCTCCGTTTGAGACTCTAATACCAACGAGACAGTAAAAACTGTAATATCTTATGTTTCACCGAGTCATGGCTGAACGACGACACGGATAATATACAGTTGGCTGGGTTTTCCGTGCATCGGCAGGACAGAACAGCTACATCCGGTAAGACGAAGGGTGGTAGAGTGTGTCTATTTGTCAATAACAGCTGGTGCCTGATGTCTAATATTAAGGAAGTGTTGAGGTATTGCTCGCCTGAGTACGTAATGATAAGCTATAGACCACACTATCTACCAAGAGAGTTTTCATTGATGCTGGCACTAAGACCGCACTGAACAGGCTGTATGAGCAAACAAGAAAATGCTCATCCAGAAGTGGCGCCCCTTGTGGCCGGGTACTTAAAAGCAGGCAAACTTAAATCCATTTTAGCTCATTTCGACCAGCATGTCACATGTGCAACCAGAGGGGGAAAAGAAAACTCTACACCACCTTTACTCCACACACAAAGACGCATACAAAGCTCTCCCTCGCCCTCCATTTGGCAAATCTGACCATAATTATATCCTCTGATTCCTGCTTACAAGCAAAAACTAAAGCAGGAAGTACCAGTGACTCGCTCAATACAGAAGTAGTCAGATGACGCGGATGCTACGCTACAGGACTGTTTTGCTAACACAGACTGGAAAATGTTCCGACATTCATCCAATGGCATTGAGGAGTATACCACCTCAGTCGCCGGCTTCATCAATAAGTACATCAACGACGTCGTCCCCACATTGACCGTACGTACATATCCCAACCAGAAGCCATGGATTACAGGCAACATCTGTACCAAACTAAACGCTAGAGCTGCCGCTTTCAAGGAGCGGAACACTAATCTGGACGCATTTAAGAAATCCCGCTATGCCCTCAGATGAACCATCAAACAGGCAAAGCATCAATACAGGACTAAGATTGAGTCCTACTACACCGGGTCTGACACACGTCGGATGTGGCAGGGCTTGCAAACTATTAAACTACAAAGTGAAACCCAGCCGCAAGCTGCCCAGTGACGCGAGCCTACCAGACGAGCTAAATTCCTTTTATGCTTGCTTCGAGGCAGGCAACACTGAAGCATGCATGAGAGCACCAGCTGTTCCAGACAACTGTGTGATCACGCTCTCCGTAGCCGATGTGAGCAAGACAATTAAAAAGGTAATCATTCACAAGGACGCGGGGCCAGACGGATTACCAGGACGTGAACTCCGAGCATGCGCAGACCAACTGACAAGTGTCTTCACTGACATTTTCAACCTCTCCCTGACTGAGTACATAAAACCTACATGTTTCAAGCAGACCACCATAGTCCCTGTGCCCAAGAAAGCGAAGGTAACCTGCCTAAATGACTACCGTCCCGTAGCACTCACGTTGGTTGCCATGAAGTGCTTTGAAAGGCTGGTCATGTCTCACATCAACATCATCATCCCGAAAACCCTTGACCCACTCCAATTTGCATTCCGCCCCAACAGATCCACAGATGACTCAATCTCAATCGTACTACCTGGACTTCTTGACGGGCCGCCCCCAGGTGGAAAGGGTAGGTAACAACACATCCTCCACGCTAATCCTCAACACGTGGGACCTCAGGGATGCGTGCCCAGCCCCCTCCTGTACTCCCTGTTCACCCACGACTGCATGGCTGAGCACGACTCCAACACCATCATTAAGTTTGCTGATGACACAACAGTGGTAGGCCTGATCATCCACATCAATGAGACAGCATATAGGGAGGTCAGAGACCTGGCAGTGTGGTGCCATGACAACAACCTCTCCCTAAACGTGAGCAAGACAAAGGAGTTGATCATGGACTACAGGAAAAGGAGGGCAGAACACGCACCCATTCATATCAACAATGGCACAACCATGCCTTTCCCCCTCAGGAGACTCAGGAGACGCAGCGTGATGAGAATACATTCTTCTTTTAATAAACGAAGAACACTTAACAAACTATACAAAATGAACATGAAGCTATATACCACAAGTGCTGACAGGCAACTATACATAGACAATAACCCACAAAATACCCAATGAATATGGCTACCTAAATATGGTCCCCAATCAGAGACAGCGATAAACAGCTGCCTCTGATGGAGAACCAATCTAGGCAACCATAGACATATAAACCCCTAGACATACAAGGGAGGGTCTGGGTGGGCATCTAACTTTGGTGGCGGCTCTGGCTCTGGACGCCGCCCCCCTTCTTTACATTGAGCCCTCCGCCCTTGTAGCACTGACCCGTGGATCATCGCCGGAGGCTCATTACTCCGGATCATCGCTGGCGACCCGGACTGGGACCGTCGCTGCATGGATCATCACCGGAGGCCCCGGGCTGGGGATCGTCGCTGGAGTCCCCGGACTGGGTACTGTCGCCGGACGCTCTGGACTGGGTACTGTCGCCGGACGCTCTGGACTGGGTACTGTCGCCGGACGCTCTGGACTGGGTACTGTCGCCGGACGCTCTGGACTGCCGAGGCGCACTGTAGGCCTGGTGCGTGGTGCCAGCACTGGTGGTACCGGGCTGGTGACACGCACCTCAGGGCGAGTGTGAGGAGCAGGAACAGGGCGTACATTGGACCGTGGAGACGCATTGGAGATCTAGAACATAGAGCTAGCTCAATACGTCCTGGCTGGATGACCATGCGCATCTCTGCATAACACGGTGCCCCCCCAAAAAAGAAATCTTGGGGCTGCCTCTCGGGCTTCCGTGCTAGCCGTGTACCCTCATATCGTCGCTGTTCCTCCTGTGCTTTCTCCACCTACTTCCATGGCAGGGTCTTGTCCCCTGCCATTACCTCCTCCCAGGTCCAGGATGTCCTCCACTCCTCTTTCTCCCGGGTCCAAGATGTCCACTCCTCTTTGGCACACTGCTTGGTCCTTCTTTGGTGGGTTATTCTGTCACGTTCGTCGTATAGAGGAGACCTATACGGCACAGCGTGATGAGAATAAATTATTCTTTTAATAAACGAAGAACACTTAACAAACTATACAAAACGAACGTGAAGCTATATAACACAAGTGCTGACAGGCAACTATACATAGACATGAATATGGCTACCTAAATATGGTCCCTAATCAGAGACAACGATTGGGGACCATATTTAGGTAGCCATATTCATTGGGTATTTTGTGGGTTATTGTCTATGTATAGTTGCCTGTCAGCACTTGTGTTATATAGCTTCACGTTCGTTTTGTATAGTTTGTTAAGTGTTCTTCGTTTATTAAAAGAAGAATTTATTCTCATCACGCTGTGCCGACATACCACCAGCTAACATCTAAATACCACTATTACATACCACCAACTAACCCTATCTCATAACAATAAAAATGACCACACCACTCCACTACTTTTACCCTAACTGATCCTACACCAGGCCGATGGCCTGGGAGGAAGGGACTCTTTTTTTCAACACACCTTGTAACCCTTCTGCAGTAAAACTTAGTACACCTAAGTACTTCTCTGCAGCTGCCACCACAACATCTATTTTCTGTGATTCAGTTTCAATTTCTGAGGTACAGCTGATGGCAATTAATGCTAAGAAGCTAACCTTACTGAAGCACAAATTTGTATCACTCTGTATTGACCTGGGCCTACCACTCAACCTTGACCTATCATACTCTACTCTCTTCACTGCCTCATCATACGACACCTTCTGTTCTACTCTGACCCTGTCAATCTTAACCTGTCACTCTTGCACGGGACACTTCTGATCCCCAGCAACATGGGCACTAAGACAATTGACACTCACTGTTTTTTCCACCGATACTACTCATTCTTTTGTCCCATGCCTTCCTGCACACTTCTCACATTTCGGAATCTCCCTCCTACACACTGCTGCAACATGAACATAAGCTTGACATTTGAGATGATGGCGCAGGCAGAGATGAGCTCTTCGTGTCACGCGATTAGCGACCATACCTGTGACTTGCTATGCTCTCCGGAGCAGGGCGCCTTTGAAGGGAATGATTACTGGGGTGGCACTCAGTGTTGAGGTGGAAAAACTGAAATGGAAAATTCCCTGTGTCTGTGACGGCTGCTGTTTGTTGCGACGCAGACCAAAACTTTCCGGCACCGACAGAGATGGCTGCCTCACTTCGCGTTCCCCATATTCTTATTCATTCCTTTACGCTTGTGTGTATAAGGTAGTTGTTGTGAAATTGTTAGGTTAGATTACTTGTTAGATATTGCTGCATGGTCGGAACTAGAAGCGCAAGAATTTCGCTACACTTGCATTAACATCCGCTAACCATGTGTATGTGACAAATACAATTTGATTTGATACAGTTGAAGTCGAAGGTTTACATACACCTTAGTCAAAAACATTTAAACTCAGTTTTTCACAATTCCTAACATTTAATCCTAGTAAAATGTCCTGTTTTACGTCAGTTAGGATCACCACTTTATTTTAAGAATGTGAAATGTCAGAATAATAGTAGAGAGAATTATTTATTTCAGCTTTTATTTCTTTCATCACATTCCCAGTGGGTCAGAAGTTTACATACACTCAAATAGTATTTGGTAGCATTGCCTTTAAATTGTTAAACTTGGGTCAAACATTTCGGGTAGCCTTCCACAAGCTTCCCACAATAAATTGGGTGGATTTTGGCCCATTCCTCCGGACAGAGATGGTGTAACTGAGTAAGGTTTGTAAGCCTCCTTGCTCACACACGCTTATTCAGTTCTGCCCACAAATGTTCTAAAGGACTGAGGTCAGGGCTTTGTGATGGCCACTCCAATACCATGACTTTGTTGTCCTTACGCCATTTTTCCACAACTTTGGAAGTATGCTTGGGGTCATTGTCCATTTGGAAGACCCATTTGCGACCAAGCTTTAACTTCCTGACCGATGTCTTGAGATGTTGCTTCAATATATCCACATAATTTTCTTTCCTCATGATGCCATCTATTTTGTGAAGTGCACCAGTCCCTCCTGCAGCAAAGCATCCCCACAACATGATGCTTCACGGTTGGGATGGTGGTCTTTGGCATGCAAGCCTCCCCCTTTTTCCTCCAAACATAACGATGGTCATTATGACCAAACAGTTATATTTTTGTTTCATCAGACCAGAGGAAATTTCTCCAAAAAGTACAATCTTTGTGCCCATGTGCAGTTGCAAACCATAGTCTGGCTTTTTTATGGCGGTTTTTGAGCAGTGGCTTCTTCCTTGCTGAGCGGCCTTTCAGGTTATGTCGATATAGGACTCGTTTTACTGTGGATATAGATACTTTTGTACCCGTTTCCTCCAGCATCTTCACAAGATACTTTGCTGTTCTGGGATTGATTTGCACTTTTCGCACCAAAGTACGTTCATCTCTAGGAGACAGAACGGGTCTCCTTCCTGAGCGGTATGACGGCTGCGTGGTCCCATGGTGTTTATACTTGCGTACTATTGTTTGTACAGATGAACGTGGTACCTTCAGGCATTTGGAAATGGCTCCCAAGGATGAACCAGACTTGTGAAGGTCTACAATGTATTTTCTGAGGTCTTGGCTGATTTCTTTTGATTTTCCCATGATGTCAGGTAAAGAGGCACTGAGTTTGAAGGTAGACCTTGAAATACATTCAGAGGTACACCTCCAATTCACTCAAATTATGTCAATTAGCCTAACAGATTATTCTAAAGCTATGACATAATTTTCTGTAATTTTCCAAGCTGTTAAAAGGCACAGTTAACTTAGTGTATGTAAACTTCTGATCCACTGGAATTGTGATACAAGTTAAATAATCTGTCTATAAACAGTTGTTGGAAAAATTACTTGTGTCATGCACAAAGTAGATGTCCTAACCAACTTGCCAAAACTATAGTTTGTTTACAAGAAATTTGTGGAGTGAGTTATAATGTCTCCAACCTAAGTGTATGTAAACTTCCGACTTCAACTGTACATACCCCAACCAGAAGCCATAGATTACAGGCAACATCCGCACTGAGCTAAAGGGTAGAGCTGTCGCTTTCAAGGAGCGGGACTCTAACCTGGAAGTTTATAAGAAACCCCATTTTGCCCTCAGACGAACCATTAAACAGGCAAAGCGTCAATACAAGGCGGCCAAAGTAGCTGTTGGCTTTGGGGATGACCAGTGAGATATACCTACTGGAGCGCATGCTACGGGTGGGTGTTGTTATCGTGACCAGTGAGCTGAGATAAGGTGGAGCTTTACCTAGCATAGACTTATAGATGACCTGGAGCCAGTGGGTCTGGCGACGAATATGTAGTGAGGGCCAGCCGACTAGAGCATACAGGTCGCAGTGGTGGGTGGTATAAGGCGCTTTGATAACAAAACGGATGGCACTGTGATATTTTGTAGATGACATCGCCGAAGTCAAGGATCGGTAGGATAGTCAGTTTTACTAGGGTAAGTTAGGAGTTGTGAGTGAAGGAGGCTTTTTTTGCGAAATAGATTGATTTTGGATTGGATATGTTTGATATGAGTCTGGAAGGAGAGTTTACAGTCTAGCCAGACACCTAGGTATTTGTAGTTGTCCACGTATTCTAGGTCAGAACCGTCCAGAGTAGTGATGCTAGTCGGGCGGGCGGGTGCGGGCAGTGAACGGTTGAATAGCATGCATTTGGTGTTGCTAGCGTTTAAGAGCAGTTCGAGGCCACAGAAGAGGTGTTGTATGGCATTGGAGCTCGTTTGGAGGTTAGTTAACACAGTGTCCAAAGAAGGGCCAGATGTATACAGAATGGTGTCGTCTGCGTAGAGGTGGATCAGGGAATCACACGCAGCAAGAGCGACATTGTTGATATATACAGAGAAAAGAGTCGTACCCCCATAGAGACTGCCAAAGGTCCGGACAACAGGCTCTCCGATTTTACACACTGAACTCTATCTGAGAAGTAGTTGGTGAACCAGGCGAGACAATCATTTGAGAAACCAAGGCTATTGAGTCTGCCGATAAGAATACGGTGATTGACAGAGTCGAAAGCCTTGACCAGGTCGATGAAGATGGCTGCACAGTACTGTCTTTTATCGATGGCGGTTATGATATTGTTTAGTACCTTGAGCATGGCTGAGGTGCACCCATGACCAGCTCAGAAACCGGATTGCACAGCGAAGAAGGTACGGTGGGATTCGAAATGGTCAGTGATCTGTTTATTAACTTGGCTTTCAAAGACTTTAGAAAGGCAGGGCAGGATGGATATAGGTCTGTAACAGTTTGGGTCCAGAGTGTCACCCCGTTTGAAGAGGGGGATGACCGCGGCAGCTTTCCAATCTTTAGGGATCTCGGATGAAACGAAAGAGAGCTTGAATAGACTGGTAGTAGGGGTTGCAACAATGGCGGCGGATAGGCCCTGTGGCAGGGCTTGCAAACTTTTACAGACTACAAAAGGAAGCACAGCCGAGCGCTGCCCAGTGACACGAGCCTACCGGACGAGCTAAATTACTGCTATGCTCGCTTCGAGGCAAGTAACACTGAAACATGCATGAGAGCATCAGCTGTTCCAGACAACTGTGTGATCATGCTCTCTGCAGTCGATGTGAGTAACACTTTTCAACAGGTCAACATTCACAAGGCTGCAGGGCCAGACGGATTACCAGGATGTGTACTCCAAGCATGCGCTGACCAACTGGCAAGTGTTTGTTACTTTAATTTCTTATTTTTTTTAGATGTTTTTCATAAAACTGCATTGTTGGTTAAGGGCTTGTATGTAAGTAACCATTTCACTGTAAGGTCTACACCTGTTGTATTCGGCGCATGTGACAAATACAATTTGATTTGATTTGACCACATGTAATTTATTCTCACTCTCGTCAGGTTCTGAGGCATCAGGGACAGCAGAATATGATTTGTGCCTTCTTCCTCAACACACATCTTCCCACTCCACTCGGCTCTTCTTCCTCGCTGACCATTACCACGTCTATCCGTTCACCTCACTCTTGCCCTGCCTTCATCAGCTGTATTCCGTGCAGAGCACGCACTGATGGTGTTTCTCCAAAACCCAACTTCTGTTCCTTAGCACAATTTACATGTCTGGCTATTTCTGGACTCTCCATTCTTCCCTTACTGCTAATCAAGTGGCATCTTGCAGGTGAGCAACAGGGAGGAGTATTCTTGCTGTGTTCAAAACAATTGGGAACTGGAAACTGGGAACTGTGAAATCTCCATCTTCTGACTTCAGTGTGTTCAAGACAACTGGGAACTCTGAAAAACGAGCTCTGGCAGGGAAAAATATTTTGAACAGTCATCCAACTCAGAATTCCAAGTCGGGAACTCTGGCCTCTTTCTAGAGCTGCCACTTTCTGACCTGAATATAGATCACTGACGTTATGATTTGACCTCTTATTTTTCAAAGTTCCCAGTTGTCTTGAAAGCACCATTAGCCCCCTGAAGAAGAGTGTGTACATGTAGTTAGGTGACAGGTATAAAATGTCTGCTTGTAATTGCTACTGGTTGGGTTGGTATCGCTTGACCCTTGGACTGACTGAAGTTGGTCTATCTTTACATGTTATTTTCTCTTTGACAGAAGCACATAATATACAACTATGATATTCAATTGTCAGTGTAAAAGAATAGCAAAATATGGTAGGAAATATTAAAAGGCCAGTGCAGTCAAAATTCCATTGAGGCAGTGTCCCCATGTCAAATATAACGCACAAATGCCACCGAGTGGCAGACGACAATAAAACTATAAAATCCATTGACTAAAAAATAAACATTTTAACTTTTGTATCGAACACAATACAAAAAAAGGAAATAAACTTAATGTAGCCAGGGGTATTACAAGAACATTTACATTTGTCATAAAGTATTTTGGTGCTTAATGCTTTTTTTGTTTTTAAATTTACCAATGATTTCAACATGATGTTTCAGTTTCATCTTCAATAAATTAGTTTTTTTTGTTCTCTGCCAACTTCATCTTATGAATAAAGAATCTTTCAAGAAAATAAACAAATTAACTATCAACATTTTATCGGGGTTCATATCAGTTCAAAATCTAACAAAATATCAGAATCTTCAAAATGAACATTAAAAGTGATTTCTCCTATAACTTAAAGTCTTCGAACTCAATCCAAAATCTGTCCATTGGTTTGTGATACATTTTGTCCATGATAATTACATTTAGAGTTAGCAAAAACATGTGCTTTTTATCTGATGACTGAATAATTCAATCATGACCAGAGGGTTTGTGTCAATGACATTATTTTACAGGCTCACTCCCCCAAGGAAACTATGTATGCATCTGGTGTAATTTATGACCTGCAGGCCTTGTGTTGCTAATAACACTTTCATCAAGATGAAGAGCTGTCTTCATTTTCAACAGACCCATAACTACACATTTGCAAAGACCCAATTTCAAAAGTGAAGGCATGTGTGTATGCTCAGACTTCCTGGCATGGTGCACAAGGCTTTGGCCCCAACAGACGAAAGTGAGTTTTTGTGCAACAGTACACTGTGGACTAGAGAATGCAGTCTGTGTGGGTTGTTTCCATGTTATACTTTTCTTTTGCATTTTGGCCTGGTAGATCCTTTGACATAACTTAACTGCCTTGCTCAGGGGCAGAACAGAATATTTTTACCTTGTCAGCTCGGGGATTCAATCAAACAACATTTCGTTTACTGGCCCAACGCTCTAATTATATCATATTGGTATGGAAAGAATTCAATCAAACCTATATTGCCGGACTTACGCAACAACTCTTTCCCCATGTTCAGTGTGGGCTATCCCCAGTATACCTGGTAATGAAACACTGAAACATGTCAATTAAAGATCCTTACTTTTTTATTGGCAAGACACTGATCTACTAACTACACATTCTGAATGTATATATTACACATAATCTAAACAATGTTTCAGGACAGTTTTGAGGAAATAACCAGTCCAGCCAATATTAAAAACACTAATAATTTATTCATAAATCGTTGTACTTTGACTTGTTAAATGTTATTTATATTTAATTCTAATGCTACATGTTTGTATTATTGGGAAGTATATAGCAGTAGACACTTTGTAACTCGTTTTTCTCCTCAGTGTAATTTTTTTTTTTTTTCATAAGAGGAATAAAACATTTTGCAAAATGATAATAACTCACATAATAATGCACATATTTATTAGAAGAACGTACAACAAGATTGCTTTGTTTGACCAATTGGACATTGTAATTTGGAACGAAGACGCCCCGGGTGGATGCCGCGTTCAAAACAACTGCGAACTCGGAAATCTCCGACTTCCGAGTTCAGTGCGTTCAAGACAAAAATTGTTTTGAACGGGCATTCAACTCGAAGTTCCAATTCGGGTATTCCGGCCTTTTTCTAGAGCTCCGATTTGCCGACCTGATGATCACTGAAGTCATGATTTTACATCGTTTTTCCCTGAAGTTCCCAGATGTCTTGAAAGCACCAAGAAACACCACAGTAGCTCGCGCTGACGTCAGCCAGCCTTCCCTGCGAACAGACGGAGCCAAGGGTGATGTGTAGGAATGTACAGAAACTTCTTCCTCGAACAGTTTGTGTACTAGTACTTCGATAATATTGACCGAATACCGACAGGGAGTGGACACATATATACGGTAAGTTGTATGTAACCAATTAACATATTAACGGCCTATTGTTTTGAATTTGTTAAACAAGCTAACTTTGACGAACAGTTTTGAAAATGGAGGCAGTGTGGGGGTTGCTCATTGGGGTTGCTGAAAGGGAGAGGCGCTGTCCAGGGCTGATTTCAGCACGGAGATCAGGACCATGGCTAACACACGCTGTTCTAAACTTTCGAAGTGTTTACACGCCTAACTTTATTTATGATAGGATTCGTTTTTTAAATAAAACTAATAACATAAACATTATTTCTAAATTGTTCAAGATTATAGAAGTTAACTTTGTATTGTTCGGAGTTTGCGCCTCCGCAAAACTAGTTTTCCGAGTTAAGTTTTGAGGGGCCTTGCTGGACAGCGACATTCTCTGCCTCTGTCGTAGCAAGCTTACATAGCCATATGTGGAATACTAATTGTTGATAAAAGTTTGTTTTTTAGTAGCTACAATCGATTCATTTGTTAACCATATGAAATATAATTTTTCTCCATACCCTAACCAATACTGCAACTTTCCACTTGTATTGTTGAGGTCTAGTTCTAGGTCTGGTGGATAGGCTATAACTCAGAAATATTTTTGTCATCGTATTCTCTTTAGATTATTTTGATACCAGCATGTTACAAAGTATGTCTACTCTACACAGTTTTGTGCTTAGAAAGTAAATATATGTCAAATGTGTTTAGTAAATATTACCATTTAGGTCTATATATTTTATTTGGCGTGGAGATTAAACAACCCAGTGCACAATTGTATTTTTGTATTTCCAGTTCTTATTTTCTCTTCATACTAGTTAGAATGTAGGACAAGCTACTGTAGTTGTTGGGCGCTGTCGACGAAGTTGGTGGTGCTGTTTCAAAATGGCCGAACACACATTTCTGTGCATGCAAACACAGGCCTAGGAGATTGGATTTTACCAAAGCACTGTGTCAAAGTAAAAGTAGGTCCACAATGAAGTTATGAAACATACATTTTGAAGTGGTGGTATATTCTTGTTCGTTTTGTGTTACATTTTTATATATATTTATGAAAAATATGTTTTTCTTTATTACATTTAATAAAGATAAATATCATTTCTTACAAATGAAGAATACATACAACATTGTAATCGGTTATATAGTCACATACCAGTACATCGCATCAATATGCACAGCAGACCGCATGAAGACAAGGAATCAATGTGATGAAGGTGTACTGTAATTGTGTTGGTTTAGCATACTTTCCTTATCTATTCTGACACTTGTATTGAGGACATTTGTGATTTCTTTCTTGGATGCACCATTCCTGGATTATCATAAAAACATCTTGCGCTATGAATTCCAAATAACTGATTCAGAGAAGGTACAGTGACATGGTTGGTAGTAGCTTGGACAACTTGCAAGCCATATAATTTTAATGAGTTGGGACCAAGTGTATGTAACTTGAGTTGTCTGGTCTTTTGAAGGTCTGTTAAAACGCAAACTCTCTTTGACTACTACTACTAACATTTTAGTCCTGAAAATTAAAACATATCTTAATTGATTTTTTTTTTATCCATGACCTCCGGTTCTGCTCTCATCACCCACAGCAACAGCCCTGTCAGCATGGCTTCTCAGACGGTGTATCCAATGGGATTGGTCATGTTCTCCACCTCAGTTGGCATGTCCATGGTGGAGGATGCCCAGGGGTTGGCTGAGCTTCCACACAACGAGCTGCCGGCCCCGCAGCTGGTCATGCTCGCCAACGTAGCCTGTGAAAACCCAGCAGAAGGGAAGGAGATGATGGAGCTTCAAACCGTTGGCAGCTACTCCGATAGTGAAGACGAGAACATCATCAGATACAGTTACGATAGCCATGAGAGAGAGATGTGCATTGTAGAATACCCAGAGTCTCCACGGGCTGCCCTTTCCCAGGTTGAGGCGATAGATGAGGAGGAAGAAGGGATTGACCTGTCCAAACCCTCTGACCAGCGCCCTTTTAGCCCTTCCACCCCTACCATCCCTTCTACACCTCTGGGCATGATCGTGGAGTCAGCTAAGAAGAAGAAACCCTTCTTCTGTAAACCCTGCAACTACCAGGCCCAGTGCGAGGAGGAGTTTGTAACCCACATCCAAATCCACAGCGCCAATAGGATGATCGCAGTGAAACGCATGGTGGGGGACAAGGCACGGGAGAAAGAGACGTCGGCGGGACCAGATCAAGAGGCGCAGAGCGGTGATGGTGGGGCCAACAACAAAGGGCTGATCCGCTGTGAGCGCTGCGGCTACAACACCAACCGCTACGACCATTACATGGCTCACCTCAAGCACCACGAGAAGGAGGGCGATGACCAGAGGGTATACAAATGCACCATCTGCACGTATACCACCGTCAGCCAGTACCACTGGAAAAAGCACCTCAGGAACCATTTCCCCAGTAAGCTCTTCACCTGCAACCAGTGCAGCTATTTCTCGGACCGTAAGAACAACTATGTGCAGCATATCCGCACTCACACAGGTATGTCAAATATAACCTTTTCACTCCAAGTATGCACTTAATGGTCAAAGTATGATTTTTTTTTTAACAGTATAGCTAACTCAGTTTTTTTCTACTTTAGGGGAGCGTCCTTTTCGATGTCCGTACTGTGAGTACTCAAGCTCCCAGAAGACCCATCTTACCAGGCATATGAGAACACACTCGGGTGAGTGTCTAACACAGGCTACATGACAAAGAAGCCTGACCTTACATCTTTCTATTATGTGACACAAATAGGATTGATTGTGCATAGATATAGGTCTCTGTTTTGGTTTCCTCTCATAGTCAACTTTTTCTCCTTATGTTGCATTCGCTGGAGCAGATGGTTTTGGATAAAAACGGTAAAGTGGTTTGCAATACGTGCTGTGAGATGCTTAGTGTTCGACTTGTAATTGTTGCTTGTCTCTCCGTATTGTGGTCCATCTTCTCTGCATGAAATGTGTGCCAGTGTTCCCATTGATGTTAACAGCAGTTAAAATGTCTCTAAACTGACCATTTTCCACATTGCTTTTCTTGGCAGGTGAAAGGCCTTTCAAATGTGACCGCTGCAACTACCTGGCTGCCAATCAGCATGAGGTGACACGCCATTCCAGACAGGTTCACAATGGACCCAAGCCCCTGTGCTGCCCCCACTGTCCATACAAAACGGCTGACCGCAGCAACTACAAAAAGCATGTGGAGCTCCACCTCAACCCGCGTCAGTTCCTTTGCCCTGTCTGCAAGTATGCTGCTTCCAAGAAGTGTAACCTACAATATCACATCAAGTCTAGACACCCTGGCTGCCCACAGATCGCAATGGATGTGTCAAAGGTCAAGCTGCGTGTCAAGAAACCTGATTCTGATGAATTCACAGATGAGTACACCATGGTGAATGGAATAGCAAAGTTTGAGCTGTCAGCGATTGATAGTGATGAGGGACCAGAGATCTCTGGAGTTGATAAACAATCAAGCCCTATCAATCTGTCGACCAAGAGCAGCAAACCTAGCCCTGTTCAAGCAGTAGAAAGCATGGCAACGGACAAGACCCCCAAGAAATGTGACAACTCTCCTGTCAAAGAGACCAAGAAGAGCAGCAAACCTAGCCCTGTTCAAGCAGTAAAAGGCATGGAAACAGACAAGACCCCCAAGAAATGTGACAACGCTCCTGTCAAAGAGACCAACAAGAGCAGCAAAACTAGCCCTGTTCAAGCAGTAGAAAGCATGGCAACGGACAAGACCCCCAAGAAATCTGACATCTCCTCTGTCAAAGAGATACCTAAAAAGGCAAAGGACAAGGCAGAGAAAAAGGTAACACTGAAACGCAAGAGTACAGAGATGAACAGTGAGAATACAAAGCAGAATGTTACCCTGAAGGAGAGTGGGAAGGAGACAGCAGTTGTGGTTGAAATAGCAGGCAATAAAGTTAAGAGAGGTCCCAAAAAACAGATGACTGGGAAAACAAGTGTTCAGGATAAGACCGAAATAAAGGAAAAAGTTCAAAAGGCGGGTTTGGAAGAGGACAGTGTTGAGAAAGACAAATCAGTCAAGGAGAAGTTAGAGAAAGACATGCTAGAGAGGGAGAATATGGAGAAAGCGAAGGAGGAAAACAAGAGGCTGGAGAAGGAGGAAAACAAGATGCTGGAGGAGGAGAAAAAAGAGCAGCTGAAGACACTGAAGAATGAGAAAGAAGGAAAAGAGAACAAAAATGCAATAAAATCTCAGAAGAGTACTTCCAGAAAAATTGAGAAAGTGGTTGAAAAGACTGTTGAAAAAGCTCCCCAAAGTCTGGAAGCACCAGTGAAAAAACAAGGAGTGAAGAGCAAGACAAAGCCAGTGAAGAGAAAAACTACAGAGGCCTTGGACTTATCAATGAAAGAATCTCCTGATGAGTCCTGCACCAACATTAAGGCCAAACGGTTGAAAATCAAGACTGCTGACAAGTTGCAATCAAAAGCCAGTACCCCCCGAAGCAAAACTACTGAGCCTTGCCCAGCGTCCGAGCAGAAGGACCCAGGAAACCAGATGATATACTCGTCTGTAGTGAAAAAGCTGAAAAAGAGCAACAAGAAAAAAGCAAGCCCTGGAGAGACCGAGGCTTCCAGTGAGAACAAGGTGTGTTCCATCATTGAGAACCCCTTCAGCCCCCCTGAAAGCAAAACATGTCCTGCCACAGAGCTTCAGCCAACAGTTGTACAGGAAGAGCAGCAGGCATCTGACCAGGAGACTGTCCCTGCTCTGGATACATATACTGGGCAGAGCCCTGCAGAAGAACGGCCCAGTAATGGGGAAAACAATCTTGCACTGCAAAATGTATCCCCAACCGAGGACACAACCCCACGGGCTGAGCAGGCTGAGGTCGCCGACAAAGCAGAGGAAACTCCTACTCCTGAAGGCTTCAGCAGCGCCGACGAGTCCCCTTCTCCCATAGAAAGTGACGTCTCTCAAGATTTCAGACGGGCACAGGGAGAACCATCAACACCAACAACACCCTCCCTGGAGCTCCCTAGGCCAAGACGAAAGCCTACTGAAACCGAGGAGGACGAGGGCATCCACAGCCATGACGGAGGAAGTGAGATCAGTGACAGCGCCTCGGAGGGCAGTGACGATTCAGGGCTCAACGGGCTGGCGGCAGCCGCTGGTAAACTGGTGAATGACCCTGAAACTCCCACAGAAGAGATTCCGACTCCAACTGAACTTAAGAGTCACTTGTGCGTCTTCTGTGACCGCAGCTTCCCCTTGGAGGCGGAGTTCCGTCGGCACCTGAATCGGCACCTGGTGAATGTGTATTATCTTTGACAATGCTTCCAAGCCGGACAAGTGAGTGCCTGCAGAGCAGGGAGCTTTGATTCCAGCTGTGTATTTTGCTTGACCCTCTCCCCCTGTTATAAAACATATGTATAGTTGTCTGTGTCAACATATTGACAGTAGATATTCAGTTACCTTGCATTAGTGCTCACGGTTACTGCTGTATAAAATATGAATATTCTATGGTATGCCTAAAACTATCTGACCGTCTTTGTAATACCAGCTTTAGGCAGACTAGTTCATTTGATAATTTGTGTCTGGGCTTTCACATATTGGTTCCCAGACCATTTGACTATAAATTCTACAGTTCTTGTTTTCAAACATAAATCATAGAGGATATGCGAGTTGATGCCATGTGAGGTCCAAAATCTAATATTCATGGTTTGGTATTTGTCTGAGAAATTATGAAAATATGGGATACAATTTTTTTTGCTTCTAAATCTCGTATGGTTATGCAACTAACTAAAAGCTAACCAATCTGTAATAGCATGGTATATACAAGTAACTGACAAAATAAAGGCGTTGGGCCACCACAAGCTGCTATAACAGCTTCAATGCGTTTTGGCATAGATTCTACAACTGCCTGGAACTCTATTGGAGGGATGGGATGCCATTCTTCCACGAGAAATTCCATCATTTGGTGTTTTTTTGATGGTGGTGAAAAATGTTCTCTCAGATAACATTCCACAATCTCCCATAAGTATTTATTTGGGTTGAGATCTGGTGACTGAGACAAAAACACTTTAAACCCCCTATGCTGCTTTGATACCCCTCTTTCAAAGTCACTGAGATCTCTTCTTCTAGCCATGGTAGCCAAAATAAGGGGCAACTGGGCATTTTTATACATGACCCTGACCCTAAACATGATGGCATGTGGATTGCTTAATTAACTCAGGAATCACACTTGTGTGGAAGCACCTGCTTTCAATATACTTTGTGTCTCTCATTTACTCTAGTGTTTCCTTTATTTTGGCAGTTACCTGGATTTTGCAAAAGTGGTTGATATTCAAGAATACACCTTTCTTTTAGTTCACAATCCGGTTGAGTTTTCTACAGAAGAATCCACCAAGAGATGAGTTGTACCCCTTGTTTTAATCCATCAGCCCTGTTGAAGAACAACCGTAAATCGTTTATGAAAGGAAGTGTTACACTTTTTCAATGAAGAACCAAAGAAACCCTAGGGAGACAAGATTAGAAGGACCCAGGTGGTCCATGCCAAATAACCCAGAGAATAATGGGGCTCTCACTCCTATTGTGCGAGTCCACTCCAGTGAAGCGACCTGTCTCCGAAATGGGGACGAGGACTGCATGTTCAAAGTCCACCATTTAGGGAGCACTTGACAACTACTTTGATTTCTTTATTTTATTGATAACATCAATAGATAAAACAATAAAAAAAACATTGTATATATCTTATCAATCTGTACAATGGACTAACTAATCTCTTCATTACAAAAACTTTCTAGGTGTTAATTGCCATGACTCATGACTCTTAGTCGAATTGATGAAATATGAAATGGGACGAGGTTTCTTTGGGTTCATCTGGCACAAGTATAGAATTGTTTCTTGCGTTAATGTTTGAATTATGTTGTCACTTTTTGTATATCCAATTTCATTTAGTCATACAAAAAGAAAACTCGTACTACTCATTAACAAATGCACAACTAATGTGGGAGGTAGGGTGTTACTGGCCCTTGAAATTTGTAGGCCTGTAGAACTTAAGATCAGGATGAAAAGGATACGATGTTGCTATCACTGATAGAGAATGGACCACTAACATTGAAAACAAGTTGTGAAATGGATGTTTGTGCACACATCTGAAACTTTGCCATGATCAGTTTTGTGTTTGATTTCAGAAAATGTCCAAAGATTTTTTTTAGTTGAGCCTGTGAAGATACACCAGTAGTTCTACATTCTTTTTTTTGCCTTCGACAATCATTCTTTTCTGGTTTTGTTTTGATGTTTTTGCATATTAATTAACAGTGTAGCTTTGTTAATTGAGTCACATTTTCCTACAGTAAGATGTCTGATTTCAATGATGTTGTTAAACTGTCTAACTTTATAACCATTCCTTGGAAGTTTAGGTGTAACTGCTTGATTACTCTGCAGATCGAACCCATCAACTTGATTTCTGCAGTTATCACCCCACTCATCTGTTTTACAGAATTGGGCCTCCAAAGCGTAGCCTGTTTGTGCCATCAGTGATATACTTCTTTCATCTGCATCTAGTTCTGTGTTCTATTGAGGTGATTGGTAGACTTAGCTAATAAAAATGCCATGTATACTCTTAGTAAATTCAGTGCAATATTGTGTTTTGGGTATGATGCCAAAGTGAGAAGGTATAGAAATGTAAAGACTTATGTTTTGAGTTTGACTATTGGAAGGCATAGAATAGTACCAGGGTTCCCTGGAAAACTGGTCGAATTTAGCCCGATGCACTCTTATCTAGACGGTTAGGTTCCGTGTCACTGTAAATGATCTATTTTTTTTGGTTCACTTCCTGTATTGTGCTTTTTAGTTGACGGGAAAAGTTGTTCCTTCTTTGTAACCATTTTTCATTCACATAATGTGTAATCATATGTACCGTAAAACTTCAATTAAATGCAGTCTCAAATAGCCACCTGTCCCTTTTAATATTTACGAGGTTACCATGGACACAGCTCTGATATTCCCAGTCATGCGCATTTAAACATTTTTTTAATTCGGTCATTGTTAGCCATGGTGCTACCAAAAATAAAACACAATATAAAATCCATGGTGCTGAAGCACAAAATCAGGGGTGTATGATAGGCAGCCTTTGCAAGTCTGATCTGCGATGGATTTGTTATGTTTATACTGGTCGCAAACAGTGTGGATGTCTTCTCAACATTTTATTGAGCAAAAGCTGTGTGCATTAGGGAAATAGAAGCCTGGCTTTAATAAGCGGTGGTTGTGTTGAATTTTTTTAAATTAACGCCCGGGCCATTGAAGTTTTAGCTTATACCCAGTCAGTTAGTGAAGAAATTTACTATTTTTCAATTCAATAAATGCCAACTAACTTTAACACCTTCACCAAAGTGGGGAGTTATTGGACATTGTCCAAGACTTTGAAAACAATTGGCTGTTTAAAACCTTTTTGCGTATTTAAAACAAACATCCTGTACCATTTTCTGCTCTACATTTCTAAATGAAAAGTTGTCGGTGCGTGATTCCTTTACATTTCTAACATTTTCTGCAGTTACTAATACGTTTAAAAAGTATATTACGTTTCAAAATACTTTGAAAAAAAGTGATTCACTAAAAAGGTTCCTGACCTGCTGTCTAAATGGAAAGGAAGCAATGTAAATTGAAGCACAAGTCTACACATCGATAAACAAACACAACTGTTTATATGTAGGTTATTTATAATCGTTACATTTACAGACAATTTTACAAAACCCAGAGATGAAAAAAAAAATCCATAACGGAAAGTGCTGTATCACGAATAAATATCCAGTACTAAAAGCCTCTTGACATGAAAACCCTTGTTGCTCCATAGAGAGGTTGTTAAGCACTTCATTTGTTCTTCTTCACCTTGAGCCTCTCTGCTCCTTTGTAGGACAGGCTGGTGTCCACCAGGGCCTGGGGTTTCCTGGTCTTATAAGCAACAGACTTCTTGATGCGCTCTCCCTTCAGGTTAACGATGTTGGGGAGTAGAGGTGGACTCCTCAGGGAGAGCCCTGCACCCACTGGAGCATGGGCACGCAGCAGGAGACTGTTCCCCTCCACTCCTGTCACTGCCACCCATCCTAAGAATAGAATTTAAAAAATAAACATTTGGTAGCACTAGACTTTTGAAGAATACCAACCCTGAAACGTCTGGGTCGGCTGGTTGATCAATTTGTAATTATGTGTATATTACCTGCAGAGGAAAACTTGATATCAGCACTGGCTTTCTGATAACCCTGCCCCTTCAGCTCAAAATCTTGGGAGACAAGAGGGGGGAATTCCTTCATGCGTTCTTCTCCACCCATTGGTACCTATCCACACAGAGTTCTTCATGTTGATAACATTATTTGTAAACTTGTTTGTAGTACCATTTCAGAAAGAGCTTTTATGTCCATAACATAGTTAAGTAAGCAGCATCAACTTACTCCCAGCAGGATTTGACCAGCATGCTTCTGGTAAATGCTGTCAGCCTTGTCCAGACTGGTGATGTGAATCGGGACCCGGTTGGAAGCAATGACTGAGAACCAGCAGGACTTCTCACCCTGGGAAATGAAGATTACCTCTCAGTCAAAGACATAAGTCTGCACCACTGTTTCGATGTCACAGTTGAGCATGGTTATTTGTTATTAGGATCCCCATTAGCTGTTGCAGTAGCTACTCTTCCTGGGGTCCACACAAAACATGAAAGTGACATAATACGTAACATGAATAGACAAGAACAGCTCAAGGACATAAGCAACAATGAAAGGCATTCACCTGAAGGTAATCAATTCGGCCTAGAGCTCCCAGGAATAGCGACATTCCAGGTTTCAACACAAACGTCCTGGGCACGATGGCTTGTGTGGGCACCACCAACTTCACCTCCTGCTCTGTCAACAGATCGAGGACCTAACAAACATGAGAGGGGGGGGGGGGGTGAGATGAATGGATGGCATTGTTCTGTTCAACACTAGTTAGGGCTTGTCTTATAAGAAAACCTTTATGAATGGTTCAATGCAATAATAAACTAAACATAAATCTACTGCAGTGACACGCAAGTTGGTTGATCCATAAATCTGTTCCATTGTAAATGTATCCTGGCATCCCACTTGTGTAAATTATACTTCCAAACGTGATTTAGTAATAGGAGAGGAATAACAAGGGACTCCTTCTCCCCAGGGGATAAGCTAAGGAACTACTTTCATCTGCCAACTCACTAGCATCAGAAGGGAAACTTAGTCAAAGGGTATTAATTAGTCCCAAGTGTTCTCTCCTAGTGCTGGTAAACAGTTACATCATGATAACATGCAGTTTCAAGTGGATGCAGGGGTGTGTCTGAAATGGCACCCTATTCCCTATATAGTGCACAACTTTTGACCAATAGGTTGCTATTTTGGATAGATTCCAGGATTGTAATGAGTTGCAATCTATGAAATAATATGGGCAAAGTTTTAGCCTGGCACTAACAGTGGAGCCAAGAGCGAATAGGAAGTAGCTCACGTCATGCTCTTTCATGATGCCAGGGGTGTCATAGAGCCAGTGCGCGTCTTTCAGTTCGTTGAGCGTCAACTCCACTTCCGGAGAAGGGTTGGAAAGAGTACAGTCTCTCTCCTCCTTGTCAATCACATCCTCTCCGTAGGCCAGACTATCAGGATCAAACTCTATCAGGCCTCTGTTGGATTCTACGTTGGTACGGAACGTCCTCCCAATGCGACCTAAACCAACATAGGATTTTTAATAATTACCCTGCATTAAGAGTACAAATCTATAAGCAACAATGCAAGCCATTGAAAACACAGAAGACCAAGGGCTAAGCTGCATGGGTTGTCCAATTCCACCCCTTGGTACTTAGGCTACCCTGTTGGGGTTACCATCAGTTACCAACGTCGTGTCCCCAACAGCCAACACCAATCTCTTACCCACTAGGTAGCCCTGCTTGCTGAACTGCTCTAGTCTCTTGAGCTCCTGTGGAGAGAGATCACTCTCGGTCTGCTTGGAGGAGCTCTGGAGCCTCTCGGACCTCCTGAACATGCGATACGGGGTGGGGTTGATGATGGGGAACTTCAGGAGGTTCAGGGTTGTACCTGTGGATCATATTCAATTTCAAATACAATTTCAGAATTTGTTTTCAACATTTTAGAGAGACTAGAGCCTATACACAAACAGACATACTCTGAGTGTACAAAACATTAGGAACCTTTCATTACATAGACTGACCATGTGAATCCAGGTGAAAGCTATGATCCATTATTGAGGTCAGATGTTAAATCCACTTCAGTGAGTGTAGATGAAGGAGAGGAGGCAAGTTAAAGAAGGATTTTGAAGCCTCAGAAAAATGAGACATGGATTGTGTGTGTGTGTCATGCAGAGGGTGAACAGGCGAGACAAAATATTTAAGTGCCTTTGAATGGGGTATAGTAGTAGGTGCCAGGCGCACCTGTTTGTGTCAAGAACGGCAACACTGAGGGGACTCCCGAGTGGTGCAGTGGTCTAAGGCACTGGATCGCAGTTCTAGAGGCATCACTACAGACCCGGGTTCGATCCCAGGCTGTATCACACCCGGCCGTGATCGCAAGTCCCATAGGGCGGCACACAATTGTCCCAGCATCGTCTGGGTTAGGGGAGGGTTTGGCCGGTGGGGCTCATCGCACTCTAGCGACTCCTTGTGCCTGACCTCGGTCATCAGTTGAACAGTGTTTCCTCCTACATTGGTACGGCTGGCTTTCGGGTTAAGCGGGCGGGAGTTAAGAAGTGCGGTTTGGTCATGTTTCGGAGGATGCGTGACTCGAGCCCGTTGGGGAGTTTCAGCATTGAGACAAGATCGAAATTGGGGTGAAAAAGGTGGTAAAATACAACAAAATATTTGTTAAATTAACTGCATCGCTGCTGGGTTTTTCCACGCTCAACAGTTTGCCGTGTGTATCAAGAATGGTTCCCCACCCAAAGGACATCCTGGTCTACCACCCAAAGGACATCCAGACAACTTGACACAACTGTGGGAAGCATTGGAGTCAACATGGGCCAGCAATCCTTGTGGAATGCTTGACACCTTGTAGTCCATGCCGCGACGAAATTAGGCTGTTCTGGGGCGCAACTCAATTTTAGGAAGGTGATCCTAATGTTTGGTATACTCACTATAGGTGTTATTGGTTCAAGCTTTCCATCAATGTGACTGTAAAAGTTGTTTGAATGTAAAGCTTTTTCAAGACTTCTGATTACAGCAGCATAGAAAGGAGAGAGTTCCATAAATAAGCTCTACAACACTCAGACGGTCTGTGTGCTATCACAAGGTCATGAACTCAACAAAATAACCTATTCAACAAGAAGCTTTTTGTTCACGGTCTTGTTTGAGTGTTTGTAATGCATCTTATAGTGGAACTTTGGGTTACAGGCTGGGCAGAGCTCTATCTTACCAGGCCATGGAGATATGGTAGCTTTATGGATCACATCTGAGGCCCTGGATTTGCAGTAGTCGGACTCCAGTAGACTGTTGAACAGTGTGGATTTCCCGGCATTGGCTGTTCCTACCAGATACACGTCTCCCTTGTACTTCCACGACCTCTGAAGACTTGAGATGAGATTTTCTATTCCGTATCCCGTTTTGGCACTGATTAGGTGGGTATCTTTGATATTATCACTGGAAATGCCTACATCAGCACAGTACATGGAAAGCTGACGTTTAATCCTTTGCAAGTAGTTTTCAGAGTCTCCAGGAAGCAAGTCCACTTTATTACCCAGAACCACTATGTGTTTGTTTTCTCCAACAAGCTCTAGCAAGTCTGGTACTATGGAGTCTGGGATGTCCAGAAGATCCACAATCAACAGTACCAATGCTTTCTCTGATTTGACCCCGCGGACTATATCCCGATATTCCTCCTTGGACATCGTGACAGTCAATGCCTTTTGGTGGTGTGTGAGCAAGTAGCAACGTTGACAAATTGCCTTTTTCAATTCATCTTCCTCTAGCAAAAGTTTATACTTCTCACTTGGAAGATAGCCTGCCACATCAGGTGCAATGCAGTGCATGACTGCGCCACAGCCGTTGCAGCTGGTGTCACTGACAGGTTCCTCCATATCTGGTGTACCATAGATTCTCTGCTGTCCTTTAAGTTTCTTTTTCTTACTTGTTTCCTTGAGAGGGAACCCTACATCATGAAACTCGATGAGAGAATCAGGGCTCACCGTCTCCAGTTTGGTGACGGTCCCATCTTTCAATGACCGCAGCTGTTGCTCCAGAGTCCTCTGCTGCTTCTCGGAGCCTGACCTCGGCGGCAACCTCTCGTCTTCTTTGGAAATCATGGGGACAGCATTCACATGGAGCTGACCACGAAGTTGGTCAACGTGACTATTTTCTGGCTCAATGTAGTCCATGAAAACAAATTCCTCCTCTTTTTCTGGCTCTATGGAGGCGTGTGTCCCCTGATTTTTACATTTTTTACCCAGCTCTTGAGTTTCACCGCTTGCTCCTCTTGCAGTGCTGTAAAACCTGGTCATCCATGTGCCATTCAATACAAAAGGATGTGCCTGATGGAAACCGCTTCCTCCAAACACAGAAGTATACTGCCTTGGTAGAGCAGGTGATGATATCCATTTGGTCCTATGCTTTACAGATAGACATGGAACTGAAAGATGTCGAGAACATTTACAAGTAACAAGTTCACGTAACGGGACTTGCAACAATTTATACATCTTTACAAACGAATACAATTGAATCATACATTAGAAACCACAGTGAGATAACATAACCTTGAATAAAAACGCATGTGAGTCGCTGTTGCAAGAAACCATTAATATCCTGACAGGAACTTACGTATCCGGAAAGGCCGTTTATTTACGTTTACAACTATTAAGATTCGACATATAATATAATAAAACATATTGTTTGTTAGAAAACCATTGATCATTATAGTTAATATTAGATTAGAGTAGTAAATATATTTAGTTAACACTAATTTCTTGCACATTAAAATAATAACTTTGAAATAGGAAGTGACGTTCAGGCTTGACCATCGATATTTTATTTTGTGTGTTCATTTAGCAAAGTGTGTAACGGTAGACAGCGTTGAATCAGACACTGTTGATTATTTAAAAGTCGGTTTCTGCTTATTTATGCGAACACGAGAGGGAATCAGCAGTAACCATGTATGACCAAGATGAAGGTTTGTTGGTATTTCAGCCATTTGAGTCGAATGCGTTATTTTTTACATAATGTAGTTAGCTAGCTTGCTGCTAGCTATCTAGTTAGCATACAGGCTAATATGCGCTTCACCAAGAATAGATAGCTACAGTAGCTAGCGAGCATACTAGTGCTATGTAGCTTGCGAGGTTAACTAATTGCCTAGTTAATTAGTTGGCTGGTTTCACCAGACTAAACACCTAGCTATAATCACACTTTCAACTAGGCCTACTTATGAAAATCACATCATGTCATGTTGAATAAACAAAGTTAGCAAGTATTTGAGGTCTGCAGATTTAAAATACCTTTCTTTGTGTCTATCAGTTGTTGTGCTGTAGGAAACTCCATGAACTAGTTAGGGCCTTGGCTAATGTTATGTCACTGCGTCTATATGCACTTCTTTGATGTCTTTTCTGTAATCTGTTATCCAAATTCTGTTATCTCAGATATCCAATACGATGAGGATGAGGATGAAATCACCCCCGATTTATGGCAGGAAGCTTGCTGGATTGTTATCAGGTAAAATTATGCTCTTACCTATCTCTCCTATTTTTGTTGTATCCTCATGTAGCATACACTATGCAGTTTGCTTTTGTTCAAATAACACTATCCTCTCTGATGCGCCTTACAGTTCCTATTTTGATGAGAAGGGCCTGGTGCGACAGCAGCTGGACTCCTTTGACGAGTTCATCCAGATGTCTGTGCAGAGGATCGTGGAGGATGCCCCACCCATTGACCTGCAGGCTGAGGCCCAGCACACCTCTGGTGAGGTGGAGGATCCGGTGAGTGACAGACAGGCGCTTTCAGATCTTCTGCTTCATGTATTGCCTCTCTCTATGAGGGCACTTACTAATGCCCTGTTAACGCTCCCCTTTTGTTACTCTACAGCCACGCTACTTGCTGAAGTTTGAGCAGATCTACCTTTCAAAACCCACTCATTGGGAAAGAGATGGAGCCCCGTCGCCTATGATGCCCAACGAGGCCAGACTCAGGAACCTTACGTAAGTTTGCTCATTTGGGGCCATACTTTTATCACGATAAATCTCCCTTGCACATCATTTGCAACCTTCAGTGCTGCCTGTGCCAACTAGGGCCACATCTGTATTATACAGGTACTCTGCTCCACTGTACGTGGACATCACCAAGACCATCATCAAGGAGGGTGAGGACCAGCTGCAGACCCAGCACCAGAAGACCTTCATCGGCAAGATCCCGATCATGCTGCGCTCCACCTACTGCCTGCTCAGCGGCTTGACAGACCGTGATCTGTGTGAGCTCAACGAGTGCCCACTGGACCCCGGGGGCTACTTCATCATCAATGGGTCAGAGAAGGTAAAAGGAGAAAGAAAGTAGAGGGTAGACTTCAGGGCATATTCCTGTCTTTAATCTATGTTTCAATCTGGGTTGGGGAGTAACATATTATGAAAGAAATGTAATATGTTATGTTACCAGAAAAAATATTGTAATCAGATGACAGATAATTAAAAAAAAAAAAGTAATTCAGAAAATATGTTTGTGTAAAAAAATCTTTGACACCTTCCTGTTTTATCAATGATATGACATTCAAATCAGCATTGAAAAAAGGTGCAAGTTTAGGTTTGTTCTGCCTGAGTGAGTCTGACCACAAGTCAAAGACCACTATGATGACACACTAAATGCATTTGAAGGATCACAAGAAAAAAGCAAGAATAGGCTTCTGTAAGCTACAGTGGCTTCAGAAAGTATTCGCGCCCCTTGACATTTTTCCACATTTTCTTGTGTTATAGCCTGAATTTAAAATGGATTAAATTGAGATTTGGTGTCACTGGCCTACACACAATACCCCATAATGTCAATGTGGAATTATGTTTTTAGAAATGTTTACAAATGAATTAAAAATCAAAAGCTGAAATTAGTCAAAGTATTCAACCCCTTTTGTTATGGAAAGCCTAAATAAGTTCAGGACAAAACGTGTGCTTAAGTTGCATGGACTCTGTTTGCAATTGTAGTGTTTATCATGATTTACTTCATCTCTGTACCACACACATACAATTAATTATCTGTAAGTCAAGCAGGGAATTTCAAACACGGATTCAACCACAGAGACCAGGGAGGTTTTCCAGTGCCTTACTAAGACAGGCAAGTATTGGTAGATTAAAATAAAAAGCAGACATTCAATTTCCCTTTGAGCATGGTGACGTTATTTATTATGCTTTGGATCAATACACTCAGTCACTACAAAGATACAGGCGTCCTTCCTAACTACGTTGCCCGAGAGGAAGGAAACCGCTCAGGGATTTCACCATGAGGCCAATGGTGACTTTAAAACAGTTACAGAATGTAATGGCTGTAATAGAACTGAGGATGGATCAACAACATTATAGTTACTCTACAATACTAACTTAATTGACAGAGTGAAAAGAAGGAAGCCTGTACAGAATACAAATATTCCAAAACATGCATCCTGTTTGCAACCAGGCACTAAAGCAAATCTGCAAAAAATGTGGCTAAGAAATTAACCTTATGTCCTGTTTGGGGCAAATCCAACACATCATGGAGTACCATTCTTAAAATGTTCCAAGTATGGAGGTGGATGCATCATGTCATCGGCAAGGTATGCTTGTCATGGGGTATGCTTGTCATCGGCAAGGACTGGGGTATGCTTGTCATCGGCAAGGACTGGGGTATGCTTGTCATCGGCAAGGACTGGGGTATGCTTGTCATCGGCAAGGACTAGGGAGTTTTTTTGGGGGGGGCTAAAAATAAACTGAATAGAGCTAAGCACAGGCAAATTCTGGTTGTCTTCTTGCCAACAGACACTGGGAGAAAAATTCACCCTTCAGCAGGACAATAACCTAAAATGCAAGGCCAAATATACTCTGGAATTTCTTAACAAGATAACATTGAATGTTCCTGAGTGGCCTAGTTACAGTTTGGACTCAAATAGGCATGCAAGTCTATGACAAGACTTGAAACAATGATCGACAACCAACTTGACAGAGTTTGGAGAATTAAAAAAATAATCTGCAAATCTTGCACAATCCAGATGTGAAAAGCTCTTAGAGACTTACCCAGAAAGACTCACAGCTGTAATAGCTGCCAAAGGTGATTCTAACATGTAATGATCAGGGGTGTGAGTACTTGTGTAAATGAGATTTCTGTTTCATTTTCAATACATTTCATAGGATTTCTAAAAACAATTTTATTTTTGTATTTCAGGCTGTAACACAACAAAATGTGGAATAAATTGAGGGCTTAATACTTTCTGAAGGCACTGTATCTCTTTAAATGGTCCTACTGCTGTCGGAAATTTAAAGATGATCCAATTAGAATAAATGCTTGGCAGTAAGGACGACCGCAGTGGTGTAGCCTACAAAATCATAAACAGAGTAGGTTAATAAGTCCTTCATTTTTGGTTATGCTCAGGTAAAACAGTTTGGCTAATCTTTATTTCTATATTTACAAGTCCTATTCTTGAAGATCAAGGTGTATTAAATGAATTGGAATAACTAGAAATCTGACATACTTTGGTTTTTAATGTAAAGATATAGCCTAATCGTATTATTATCTGTGCTAGCAAGAAATGGGTTAGAAGAAGCCTACATAATCAACCCATAAAGTAAAATACCACCTCCATTTATGGCCAGCTATGTAAACTCTAACACTGATTTATCCTGCAGTAGATGTCGTTCAATTGGTAATATTCATTTTTGTCTTCTAATGCATCTTAAGGGGAAAGTCATCTGAAAGTAATCAGATTGTTACTGAGTTTAGGTAATCCAAAAGTTGTGTTACTGATTACAGTTTTGGACAGTTTTGAACTGTAACAGATTACATTAAGAAAGGAACCTAGCCAACCCTGGTTTTAATGAGTGAGCACTAACACAAGCTTTTGCAATTGGGCTATTGATAGGAATTGCCTTGTTTGGTTTGCAGGTCCTGATCGCCCAGGAGAAGATGGCCACGAACACAGTGTACGTCTTCGCCAAGAAGGACTCAAAGTATGCGTACACAGGGGAGTGCCGCTCCTGCCTGGAAAACTCCTCGCGCCCCACCAGCTCCATCTGGGTCAGCATGATGGCCAGGGGAGGACAGGTGAGAAACAGATATACCTGGTCCTAAATTTACTGGCAAATTTGCTACCGTCCCAGAGATTTACATGTCAGCATTTTGTTTTGTTGCTTTTTCTCCCAGGGGGTGAAGAAAAGTGCCATTGGTCAGAGGATCGTGTCCACTCTGCCCTACATCAGACAGGAAGTGCCCATCATCATAGTGTTCCGAGCCCTGGGCTTTGTGTCCGACAGAGACATCCTGGAGCACATCATCTACGACTTTGACGACCCTGAGATGATGGAGATGGTAAATCTCTTGTCTAGGATGTTCTAGATACAGGAAACACCACACACACATACACACACACACACACACACACACACTACTTATCTGATGTGCTGTGCTCCACCAGGTCAAACCATCCCTGGACGAGGCCTTTGTGATCCAGGAGCAGAACGTGGCGCTGAACTTCATCGGCTCTCGTGGTGCCAAGCCCGGTGTCACCAAGGAGAGGAGGATCAAGTACGCCAAGGAGGTGCTGCAGAAGGAGGTGCTCCCCCACGTCGGCGTCAGTGACTTCTGTGAGACCAAGAAGGCCTATTTCTTAGGGTGAGTATGTATTATGTTATATTAATGTAATGACCATGGAGCAGGCATTCCCAATCTGTTCCATTCCGGGGACCACCAATCACTTCAATAAGCTCTTGAGGACAAAATATTTTAGGGACAGATTGCAATTTATTGGGGGGAGGGGTAGTCCAAAATAGGGAAGGTTGGTCAAACTTTTTTCTCCTAGTTAATTTTTGCTCTTTTACAGGTTTTACTATATAATGTCTTCCATTCTATCCAAATGTCTTCATCCGCTTGCATGCACCCCTATATCAAGGTGGTGTGTCACTTCCTTTACGAACTACGCTTTTCCATGTGCTAACCTTCCCTGTTCCAAAGGTCAATACAGTCTAACGGTCTCTCCTGCCCTCTATCCACCATTTTAAAGTGACATTAGTGGTAGGTGGATCGTTTGTCCAGCTCTGCAGCAGGCTAACGAGCAATTATACCACATATAAAAGCATTCAAAGCTGCGTCAATGTTTAAATATGAATCCACAAGAAAAAATAGTAATATCAGATAGGCAGCGGACAGGCCAGGTGCATCATTCAGTGGTGGGAAAAAGTACCCAATTTTCATACGGTAATAAAAATACCTTAATAGAAAATGACTAGTGAAATTCACCCAGTAAAATACTACTTGAGTAAAAGTCTAAAAATATTTTGTTTTAAATGTACTTAAGTATCAAAAGTCTAAATCATTTCAGAATCATTATATTAAGCAAACCAGATGGCACAATGCCAGGGGCGCACTCAAACAATCCGATATATACAAACCAAGCATTTGTGTTTTAGTGAGTCCTCCAGACCAGAGACAGTAGGGATGACCAAGGATGTTTTCCGTGTGTGAATTGGACAATTTTTCTGTCCTGCTAACAAAGCGTTCAAAATGTAATGAGTACTTTTGGGTGACAGGGAAAATGTATGGATTCAAACATTATTTTCTTTAGGAAAGTAGAAGTTGTCAAATATAAATAGTAAAGTTCAGATACCCCCAAAAAACGACTAAGTAGTACATTACAGTATTTTTTACTTAATAAGTACTTTATACCACTGCCATCATTGCATGAAAGAAAAGTGATGACATGAAACGCACAACTAAGAAAGCTCCCCTGTTGATCTTGTTTAGGGACAATACAGTTATCTTACCTAGACTAGCCTACAACACCACAATGCAATGAATAATTGCATTATTGTTCTCAAGTGAGTAAAAAATCTACTATAGGCTGCAGTGAAAATGTCATTTGAATAACAGTGCAAAAGCTGTGTGATTAAAATGTTTAATCACATTTGGATCAGTTGTTGGTCTACTCTCAACAGTTTATAAGGTCTAGAAAGGCCTAGTAACAGGCCGGTTTGGCTGTATTTTTACTTCTGTTGCTGAATGTGCTCTCTGTAGATCATCCTTCTCCCAAGTCGTCCTACAATAACGTGGCCACATACGTCAGGAGTTTACATACACTTAGGTTGGAGTCATTAAAACTTGTTTTTCAACCACTCCACAAATGTCTTATTAACAAACTATAGTTTTGGCAAGTCTGTTAGGACATCTACTTTATGCATGACACAAGTAATTTTTCCAACAATTGTTTACAGACAAATTATTTCACTTATAATTCACTGTATCACAATTCCAGTGGGTCAGAAATGTACATACACTAAGTTGACTGTGACTTTAAACAGCTTGGAAAAATCCAGAAAATGATGTCATGGCTTTAGAAGCTTCTGATAGGATAATTGACATAATTTGAGTCAATTGGAGGTGTACTTCTGGATGTATTTCAAGGCCTACCTTCAAACTCAGTGCCTCTTTGCTTGACATCATGGGAAAATCAAAAGAAATCAGCCAAGAATTGTAGACCTCAACAAGTCTGGTTCATCCTTGGGAGCAATTTCCAAATGCCTGAAAGTACCACATTCATCTGTACAAACAATAGTATGCGAGTATAAACACCATGGGACCACACTGCCGTCATACTGCTCAGGTAAGGAGGTGCGTTCTGTCTCCTAGAGATGAACGTTATTTGGTGCGACAAGTTCAAATCAATCCCAGAACAACAGCAAAGGACCTTGTGAAGATGCTGGTGGAAACGGGTACAAAGTATCTATATCCACAGTAAAACGAGTCCTATATCGACATAACCTGAAAGGCCGCTCAGCAAGGAAGAAGCCACTGCTCCAAAACCGCCATAAATAGCCAGACTACGGTTTGCAACTGCATATAAGGACGAAGATCGTACTTTTTGAAGAAATGTACTCTGGTCTGATGAAACAAAAATAGAACCATTTGGCCATAATGACCATCGTTATGTTTGGAGGAAAAAGGGGGAGGCTTGCAAGCCGAAGAACACCATCCCAACCGTGAAGCACGGGGGTGGCAGCATCATGTTGTGGGGGTGCTTTGCTGCAGGAGGGACTGGTGCACTTCACAAAATAGATGGCATCATGAGGAAAGAAAATTATGTGGATATATTGAAGCAACATCTCAAGACAAATGGGTCTTCGAAATAGACAATGACCCCAAGCATACTTTCAAAGTTGTGGCAAAATGGCTTAAGGACAACAAAGTCATGGTATTGGAGTGGCCATCACAAAGCCCTGACCTCAATCCCATAGAAAATCTGTGGGCAGAACTGAAAAAGCGTGTGTGAGCAAGAAGGCCTACAAACCTGACTCAGTTAAACCAGCTCTGGGCCAAAATGCACCCAACTTATTGTGGGAAGCTTGTGGAAGGCTACCTGAAACGTTTGACCCAAGTTAAACAATTTGAAAGGCAATGCTACCAAATACTAATTGAGTGTATGTAAACTTCTGACCCACTGGGAATGTGAAATAAAAGCTGAAATAAATAATTATCTCTACTATTATTCTGACATTTCACATTCTTAAAATAAAGTGATGATCCTAACTGACCAAAGACAGGGAATGTTGACTAGGATTAAATGTCAGGAATTGTGTAAAATTGAGTTTGAATGTATTTGGCTAAGGTGTATGTGAACTTTAGATTTCAACTGTATGCTCCCGGCAGGCCTAGTTATTCAGGAATCTTAACACATGTTCGGCCTCCTCTCCAAGCCTAGTGGCTATTCCTCGCGCACCTAGAACCGAAAGCTTCACTATGGCGTAAATATTTATCATTTCACTTTTTAAAATGTGTTACCTTTTTTGTATGTGGCATTAACACAACCAGTCACAATGTTTTAATCTGATTAGGCTACTTCAAAAGTATCCTGTAGGAATGCGCAGATTAATCCAAAATATAATCCCAGCATCTGCAAAATTGCTTGACATTAACCAGGTTTCCAACCAACCTTTTTTATGCAGTAAAGTAGCCTACATGTTGGATAAAAAAATGCATGACAGATTAAATAAAATATGATCAACTTCACAGGGTAGAATTTCAGTGATGAGGTTCATGCTCCTTGCAATAAATATGGAGGGTCTTATTCTGGTGGCTTGATAAGTGATGCTTGGCTGCCATTTGACAAATGGAAATAATCTTGCATTTATGTCTATAATAATCTCATGTAGTAGGATATACCTGCACTGTATCTGCAACCTGTTGGCTAGCGTGCATGTACCAATACCAGAGTGGGCACGCACACCTACTCAACTTTTTTTGTGACGAAACCATCAGTAGAGTTGAAAATGCCATGGAAACCCATTTAACTTGTGTTTTTTTAATCAGTACATGGGGAATTTCGTCTCAAAGTATTTTTTATGTGCACTACGTGTTTAGGCACATACTTTTATCTGCAACAAGTACATTTTATGAAACCGCAACTCTGGGATGGGATAATGTACAAGGGTTTTCCCTCCAGAGCGCTCAAGACCTCAGACTGGGGTGAAGGTTCACCTTCCATCAGGACAACGACCCTAAGCACACAGCCAACAAGACAATGCAGGAGTGGCTTCGGGACAAGTCTCTGAATGTCATTGAGTGGCCCAGCTAGAGCCTGGACTTAAAACCGATCTAACATCTCTGGAGAGACTTGAAAATAGCTGTGCAGCCATGCTCCCCATCCAACCTGACAGAGCTTGAGAGGATCTGCAGAGAAGAATGGGACATGGATGTGTTTTCTGTTGAGATTGACGTAGTCTATTTATTGTGGTGTTGAAAACGCAAACCATGATATTGAAGTGCTCGTATTCGTATGTTTTGTTTATTGGTTGTGTGGTGCATTGGCACAGAAACCTGTTGGTGGGAAAAAAATGTTGTATATATTTTATATAATTATAAATATGGTGTAAAAATGTTGAAAATCTGATTCCACCCTAGCTGATCACTGTCTGCAAGCGGCTCTGATCGTGAAGTAATGAAACCAGCAGAGAGAGTGCGATCATCTGTGGTGGTCGGCGAATACCCATTATTACAGATGGATGACTGTTAAACGGTTTGCGTTGTGAAAAGTAATATAAAATTGTATATAACACTGCAATATGAAACTTTTTTTGATCTTATTACAAACTTTGTTGACCACAGGTTGAAACCACTGCCATAGAGATCGTGTAACTCACCAGGTCTCTGTTGGACATTCTTTATGTAATTCTACGGTTATGACGGCGTTCTGTTACTTCATGCAATGGTCTTTATGTTGTTGCCGGACGTATCGATGTAACTCGGTGGTGTATCTGTGTCTGTTTGCAGGTACATGGTCCACAGACTCCTATTAGCGGCCCTGGGCAGAAGAGAGCTGGACGACAGGGATCACTATGGCAACAAGAGACTAGACTTGGCTGGGCCGCTGTTGGCTTTCCTGTTCCGTGGGTAAGTCTTAAAGAAACACATCTATAAAATGTCTAGAAAGCTTTCATTTCAGATGTAGTGCAACTTTTTGTAAACCGCACTCCTATCCAAACTGAGCATTTGGTGAATATGTATGGAAGCTTTTTTATTTTTATTTATTTTTGGACCCATTTAGAATGTTCAAGAACCTGCTGAAAGAGATCCGCATCTACGCCCAAAAGTTTATTGACCGAGGGAAGGACTTCAACCTGGAGTTGGCCATCAAGACACGAATCATCTCCGACGGCCTGAAGTACTCTCTGGCCACGGGGAACTGGGGTGACGTCAAGAAGGCCCATCAGGCCAGAGCTGGTGTGTCCCAGGTAACACACAGGGCAGAAAACATCTGGTACACATCCCTATATAGTTACAGCTTAGCTTTCCGTTATGCTGCGAAAAGAGGATTTTGTTTATCGTCATTAAAAATTACAACATTCCTCGTCTGTTTTTAGGTGCTGAACCGCTTGACCTTCGCCTCCACCCTCTCTCACCTTCGTCGTGTGAACTCCCCCATCGGTAGGGACGGCAAGCTAGCCAAGCCCCGGCAGCTTCACAACACGCTGTGGGGCATGGTGTGTCCTGCTGAGACCCCGGAGGTATGCCCAATACCACTCCAAATCACATTTATGTTCCTTATCAAGGGGGTCAGTTGTTGTATGATGACAAATTGTAATGTTACCCACAAGGAGCTAAGCTCGCACTTACAATTGACATTGAAAGTGTTGTCCCTGCTTATTTTGTCCCCCATTTTTATGTCCCCTCCCTGTCTTATTTCCCAGGGTCATGCTGTAGGCCTAGTGAAGAACCTGGCCCTCATGGCCTACATCTCTGTGGGCTCCCAGCCCTCTCCCATCCTGGAGTTCTTGGAGGAGTGGAGCATGGAGAACCTGGAGGAGATCTCACCGGCAGCCATTGCGGAGTGAGTCCAGCAGATGGCAGCACACTGCTCTTTATTACTACAGAAAAACATTGTCAACCCATTTTATCTGCATTTTATGTTTTCCATTAATTCTACCCTAACAGTGCCACAAAGATCTTTGTCAATGGCTGTTGGGTGGGTATACACAAGGACCCAGAGCAGCTGATGAACACACTGAGGAAACTGAGGAGGCAGATGGACATCATTGTGTCTGAGGTAAGAGAGATAATTTTTCCAGATTTTCAGGACTTTTCTGACATTTTCATTATTTTATTATTAAATTAACCTACACATAAAAACCCAATATCCCCTTTTTCAGGTGTTCTATTTTCTCATACACTATTACCCGTTTTCTAGGTGTCCATGATCAGAGACATCCGAGAGAGGGAGATCCGCATCTACACGGACGCCGGGAGGATCTGTCGTCCTCTGCTGATCGTAGAGAAGCAAAAGCTGCTGCTGAAAAGGAGACACATCGACCAGCTGAAGGAGAGGGAGTACAACAACTACAGTTGGCAGGACCTGGTGGCCAGCGGCGTGGTGGAGTACATCGACACCCTGGAGGAGGAGACTGTGATGCTGGCCATGACCCCTGATGACCTCCAGGAGAAGGGCGTGGCCTACTGTTCTACATACAGCCACTGTGAGATCCACCCCTCCATGATCCTGGGAGTCTGTGCTTCCATCATCCCCTTCCCCGATCACAACCAGGTACAGCAACAACAACAAAATATGCTCCTAAAATAGGTTTTCTTATTGGGGCTGATTTGAATAGATGCAATGGCAAGAGACTGTTCATATCTATGCTATGAAACATCCTAAATTAAGATTTTTATCCATCCATTTGAACTGTAAATCAATGAATACACCCCCCCCCCCACCTTTTCCAATGTAGTCTCCCAGAAACACATACCAGTCTGCTATGGGTAAACAAGCCATGGGTGTGTACATCACCAACTTCCACGTGCGGATGGACACCCTGGCCCACGTGCTCTACTACCCCCAAAAACCCTTAGTCACCACCCGCTCTATGGAGTACCTACGTTTCAGAGAGCTCCCTGCAGGTGAGAGCTGGAGCGCTGCAGAATTGGCAGCCAATTACACTTTTTTTTAACTCTGACCTAAAAATGTCTGCCGTTTTTCTAGTTCTGGCTCGTTGAAATCCTCCATTTGTGCTTGGTTTAGGTATCAACTCGATTGTGGCTATTGCGGCGTACACTGGCTACAACCAGGAGGACTCTGTCATCATGAACCGCTCTGCGGTGGACCGTGGATTCTTCAGGTTTGTGCTGTGATTTGAAGACCTGCACTTTGCTGTGAAAATGACTTAAGAAAAAATGTGTAAATAAGTGTTTTTGTTTCAGGTCTGTGTTCTACCGCTCCTACAAAGAGCAGGAGTCAAAGAAAGGCTTCGATCAGGAGGAAATCTTTGAAAAACCCTCACGCGAAACCTGTTCGGGTACGTCCTAGGCATCTTGGCATCTTAAAAATGTAAAGGAGTCAGCCATTAAACCAGAGCCTATTTCCATCATCTCATACATTTTCCATCTGCAACTTCTATTAAATTGGCATTCATACAAAGAGAATTTCTCATTGAACAACCCAATGGTCCTCCCCTTCCCCCAGGCATGAGGCACGCCATTTACGACAAGCTGGACGATGACGGCTTGATAGCTCCCGGAGTGCGTGTTTCCGGCGAGGACGTCATCATCGGCAAGACGGTGACCCTGCCGGAGAACGACGATGAGCTGGACAGCACCAACCGGCGCTACACCAAGAGGGACTGCAGCACCTTCCTCCGCACCAGCGAGACGGGCATCGTGGACCAAGTCATGGTCACACTCAACCAGGAGGGCTACAAGTTCTGCAAGATTAGGGTATGTCCTGAGTCCTCTAGATTTTCCCAGCAGTGACATTTTGACAATGCGGGTAGTAGGCTGTAAAAATGTAAAAACAAACATGGTAACAAATTACTCCTGTTGACAGCTCTACTTCTCATTTGTCAAGTTTAGGGTAGGAATTACATCCACAGTAGGGGCAGGTTTGAATTAACCATGACTTGAGTTTCACAAGCAGAATTGTGTGTGTGTGTGTGTGTGTAACCTTTATTTAACTTGGCAAGTCAGTTAAGAACAAATTATTTCCAATGACGACCTACCAGGGAACAATGGGTTAAATGCCTTGTTCAAGGGCAGAACGACAGATTTTTAACTTGTCAGCTTGGGGATTCGATCCAGCAATTATTATTGGCCCAACGTTTCTAACCACTAGGCTACCTGCCCCCCCCAAGCCAAATCAGAGTTGTTGACAGATTGACTAAATAAAACATGGACTCCACTGATGGAATATTGCAACCTCTATCCTTACGTCACAGCTAGAAACACCCAGCGTTTTGCTACACCTGCAAATACCATCTGCTGTATGTGACAAATAAAGTTAGATTTGAAGGTTGAGGCCTCCTTACACATGCCACTCATCTGCCTACCTGTGGCAGGATTTAACTTGACTCCGTTTCTTTTTTTCTTGCCAGGTTCGCTCTGTTCGTATCCCCCAGATCGGTGACAAGTTTGCCAGTCGACACGGGCAGAAGGGTACCTGTGGTATTCAGTACAGACAGGAGGTGAAGTATTAGACATGTTCCTCATGCCTCGTCTACCGACTCCTCACTAGACTACACAGTGTGTCATTTGAGCCAGGCTGTCTGGTCAATTGTCTAGAGACGTATTGTGTTTAGACTGAACATAAATACAAAAACAAAGGTCTCTTCACAGGAAATGCTAAGCAACATCCCAGAAGGAGTATGTACTATAAAACTGATTTGAAATATAACATGGAAGAATGTGCCACGTTCCTGTCAGAGGATATCCCTTAGATGAACTGGTTCCGAAAATTGGAACCCACGTGCAGAGGTCTTTGTAAAGTCCATTGTTTCCGATGCTTTCCGCAGGACATGCCCTTCACTTGCGAGGGAATTACCCCAGACATCATCATCAACCCCCACGCCATCCCCTCTCGTATGACAGTCGGCCATTTGATTGAGTGCCTGCAGGGCAAGGTACTGTCGCCTGTCTGACTCCTCCACCCACTTCAACTTTTACTCCCTTTTACTAGACCTCTTAATGTGACCGTAAAGTGATCATAAGTAAAAACCAATAGGATTGTCTGTCGTCTAGATTTAGATATTTTACAAATGACAAAGGTCAGCGAGAATTTGTTAAATAAAAAAATCAAGCAGAGCATTTTTTTTTTTTTTAGACGTTATGTAAATCAAGTGTTGCGGATGGCAGTTATCTTGTAGCAACGTTTCCACCTTCCCGCCCTCCTTTCACCTTGTAGGTTTCAGCCAACAAAGGGGAGATTGGTGACGCCACGCCTTTCAACGATGCGGTCAATGTGCAGAAAGTCTCCAACCTGCTGTCTGAATACGGATATCACCTGAGGGGCAACGAGGTCAGGATGCCAGCCTCCTTTACCATTCACATCCTACTTTTCTATAGTAGCTACTTGACACTAGTCTGTCTAGAGATTCCAATTGACTGGCTTCATCTTTCCCCTCTAGGTGTTGTACAACGGCTTCACCGGCCGTAAGATTACCTCTCAGATCTTCCTCGGTCCCACATACTACCAGCGCCTGAAGCACATGGTGGACGATAAGATCCACTCTCGGGCCCGAGGCCCAGTCCAGATCCTCAACAGACAGCCCATGGAGGGCAGATCACGGTAAGAACACTAATAATTATTTAACGTTGGACTTTTTCCCCTTTTATGGCACTATGTGAGTGCACTGGGTATGCATTTCTGAGCTCGTATTCATAAAGCGACTTTTTAGATTATAATAAAAGCACTAGATCCTAGATCAGATGCTTTGTTAATACAGGCCCTGATTTTGGCCCACTTTACTAACCATGCTGTCATCTGTCCACCCAGTGACGGAGGTCTTCGTTTTGGGGAGATGGAGCGCGATTGTCAGATAGCCCACGGCGCAGCTCAGTTCCTGCGTGAGAGGCTGTTCGAGGCGTCCGACCCCTACCAGGTCCACGTCTGCAACCTATGTGGCCTCATGGCCATCGCCAACACCCGCACGCACACCTACGAGTGCAGGGGCTGTCGCAACAAAACACAGGTACGTGTCAACACCACCACCAGTGTCCCTGTTATCCCTGTTTTTATTTTATTAGTTTATTTCATTTCACATTTATTTAACATGGTTTATGCTTAGGTCGGTCTATTAATTTGTTGTTACTACCTTTTATTACAGTAACTATGCCAATTCTGATTCTAACTACAATACATTATAGTGAAATGTGTCCTATAGATTAGTGTTCAAAAATGACTAGCCTATAAAAAAATCTTGACTCTGTGCCTCTATAGCCTTAGTTTTGTTGATTTAAGATAATATACAATGTAACCTTTTCAGATCTCCCTGGTCAGAATGCCGTACGCCTGCAAGCTGCTCTTCCAGGAGCTCATGTCCATGAGTATCGCCCCTCGTATGATGACCAGTTAGGAGCACTACCCTTTGAGTCGACTGGAATTCAATTATGTGTGGAAGGAATGTCGAGGACATCACTTATCTCTACAGTGGAAGAGCTGGAGAAACAGGAGACTGATTTTAAAACTAAAAGCAACAGTCAACTTGTTTTGATGCTAATGGTCAGGCTTGTGTTTTTGTTGTGATATCACAGTTTTGGAAAAGAAGGAAGATTTTCTGTTATTTTTGTAAAACTAGAATAAATGTTTAATGTGCTGTCACACTGTATTTTTTAATTCAGTGTTTTGTAGCTAGTTTGATCTGGATTTGAAAAACTGAGATGTTATATTTCTGTCACACTTTAAAAAGCTCTGTGCATAACTCTTGATCATGTAATATCGAAATAACCACAAAAAATAACCAAGTCAATTTTTGTATTTATTAGTGATGTACAGCACCTGTCACACAGTAATAACATCTAGTGTTAGTAAACCATACAGCAAATTCATACATACAGCTTAAGTCTGGGGGAAACTAGAAACATTTGGTAAAAGCAATGTCCGCTGGCCTCTTCATTGGAGTTGCAGACTTTTAGCACCGAAAGTGGATCTCTACATTCCATCATAAATCCTCCTTTTTCTACACCATTTCATACTTGTCGGTTACTCAATATGCCCTACAGTACATCTCCAGACATCTGCCACTGTTTGGATTGGTAGCTAAACCCGTAGTATGCGAGTACTGGGATTATATGAATGCAAGAGGGTTCTGAGTTTGGTTTTCCTTCCTCTAATTCCTGATCACTCACTCCACACAATGGCTTTGCAAAGGCATGTCTTTATGGCTTGTCAAGCATCATGTCAAGGGAAAAAATGATTTGTGTACTTTTCAGGGGGTCCAAAAAATAACCTTGGTACATTAGAAATAGAAAAATATCATTTCAAATGTAAGATTTATTCAAATTCAAGTGTTTTTTTTCACATGACAATTTTAGTAAGGGTAATTGTTTTATGCCTGGGTATCTGTTTCTGCCTTGCCCACAGGGCCAAACTACCTCATTTGTGGCCCCCGGGAACCGGCCTCCATTTTTTTGGGGTAGTCCGTTAACTTCCTGCATTTCAACAACTTCTTGCACATTTTGTCATGAAGCTAACAGAACATGTTGCTGTTTTAAAGCTAATTTCATGCAATTCTACACATTTTGCTATCATATGCTAATAGAAAAACAATAGGTCAGGGGGCACGCACCCGTTCGGTAATCTGTTCCTGCTTGGCCAACTAGTGATGGTCTTGCAATGTATTATTTTTGCTAGAATTAAATGGAATAATTCACAAAAACAGTAAACTATATTAAAAAAAAGATGGAATAGTAAGAGTGAAGCATGCACATGCACAGTGTACAAAACATTAGGAACACCTGCTCGTTCCATGACAGACTGACAAGGTGAGCGCTATAGGCAGGGTAGCCTAGTGGTTAGAGTTGGACTAGTAACCGAAAGGTTGCAAGTTCAAATCCCCGAGCTGACAAGGTACAAATCTGTCGTTCTGCCCCTGAACAGGCAGTTAACCCACTGTTCCTAGACCGTCATTGAAAATAAGTTGTTCTTAACTGACTTGCCTAGTTAAATAAAGGTAATAAAAAATCACTTGTTAAATCCATGTCAATCAGTGTTATTGAAGGGGAGGAGACTGGTTAAAGAAGGATTTTTAAGCCTTGAGACATGGATTGTGTAAGTGTGCCATTCAGAAGGTGAATGGGCAAGACAAAATATTTAAGTGCCGTTGAACAGGGTGGGGTCGTAGGTGCCAGGCGCACTAGTTTGAGTGCGTCAAGAACAGCAAGTTGGGTTTGGGTTTGTCACGCTCAACAGTTTCCCGTGTGTATCAAGAATGGTCCACCACCCAAAGGACACCCAGCAAGTTTGACACAACTGTGAGAAGCATTGGAGTCAATGTGGGCCAGCATCCTTGTGGAAGGCTTTTGACACCTCGTAGAGGTCATGACCCAACAAATTGAATCTGTTCTTAGGGCAAAAAGGGATACAACTCAACATTAGAAAGATGTTCCTAATGTTTTGTACACTGTACTTATTGATGAATTAACTTGTGTGTGATGTCAGTGACAAGAAATGTGTGTGAGAGGCCTAGATGACTCTTGTGGATGACTATCTACAATACAGTGTACTGAATATCACTGAAAACTGACTTGTTACAAGTCCTGTGTGGCTCAGTTGATAGAGCATGGTGCTTGTAATTCTAGGGTTGTGGGTTTGATTCGGATGGGGGACCGGTATGAATTATTTTTTATTTTTTTACGTATGCGCTCACCACTGAAAGTTGCTCTGGATAAGAGTGTCTGCTAAATGACTAAAATATTTAACACATATTTAACAAATGGCAACGTTCTCAAATATAAATCTGATGGATCTCTGGGATGCTAATGGTGGCTGTTGGTCCTCTTTCTTAGTCATTGTACAGGTCTACTGGTGGGATGGTAGGGGCTTCTCCCTCTCCTGATCCTGCCAGGAGTCGCCACTGAGGCTCTACTGTGCTGAGATGCCTTACAGCTCATCATCCTTGGCCACTGGAAGAGAAACACACAGGTAAGAGCACAATGACACATTGGGTAAGTGGATTTCTAGGGTAATCGTCCTTAACTGGTCCTATTTATGACCAATGATAGGGGAGACCTATGTGTTATATGTGAATCTGGGGGAGACCTGAATACTTTGATCTGTTTCCATCAGATTTGTATCCCATATCTAGCCCTGATTCCTTTTTTAGATCACTGGTAATGAAGAAGTGCTTAGATCTTGCAGGACGGAGAGCGTCCCTTGTTTTGAATTAGTGTCCATTATCACAGATCACCAGGGTTGTAAAAACACCTAAAAGTAGAGCTTTCCTTTTGATATGAATGCCGTTCTCACTTAAATATCCAAGTTCTTTCCCCTGGAGCGCAGATGTATAGGCAGTGCAGTGAGTGCATCTGTCAACGCTCGCACAAAGTTACACCCAGTAACACGCGCTGCCTTGTCGAAGGCAACCATCAAGCCCTGTCAAGAGAGTAGCCAGGTGATGTGGATCAAGCTAAGTATGCACTCCTAAACATGTCAGGACAGAATGGGAACCACGGGCTAGCGGGCTTGAATTCCAAACAAGTCACACATACTGTACATACACACCCTTTGATTTGCCCTTTGAATACCTACATTTGCCCTTTGTATGTGGTAAATATCCCCCTTTGCCATATTGTGTGGGTCTATAGATTTAACATGAAACAGAGTAGAAATAGCAGTGAAATAGAAAAGGATGTGCTGGGTACCTTTCTTGACAGGGATGTCATCGATGGACTCCACCACATGAATGGTGCCCACCGCTGAGGCCTCTCCCTTGGCGTTGACAGCGTGGCACTCATACGAGCCCGCCTCTTCCTTGGTGAGCGGCGAGATCTGAAAAGCATGGTGGCGGCGGTTATCGCCTTATCTGATTTTATCAGAACACGCAAGGCAACACAAACACAGCCTCAACTCTTCCTCCCAGCCAAGCTCGGCTCATTTCGACAGAGCAAGGGTGCCATTTCAATTGGAAAGAAGCGTTCTGGATTGTTTTACGGCTGTCTGACTGCTGCCCAGTGCCGGCTTCCACCTGTGTAGGTCTTTATATACTTCTCACAGGTACAAACATATCATGGAAGATGGCCAATGAGTAGAAATTCTATGAAGAAATTGAATGAATGTGATGTTTGACAGCAGGGGAGCAGAATACTGCGAGAGAAACAGGGAGGGATGGGTAGATAGATCTAACCACTGAACAGGGCCCACCAATGTTTTCTGTTCATTTACTCAGACATGGAGGAAGGAGTTGCATGTGTATGAAACTATGTTATGTAGAGGATCTGAACAGAACAAGTCATTGGGTAACAAGTTCATGGATAACTTTGGAATGTGCCTCAAGTAATATTATTCATAAATAAAGTAATAGAATGTCAGGTATCTAATACATAACTCTTCCATCCTATGCTTAATTTCTAACTTTACTAACTCTGTGTGGGCCTTGAGGTATTTGACTGATTTGTTTCTGTGGGACAACCCACAAGTCTGTATGATAGCTTAAATCCTTTGTACTAACAGTGTTTCAAGTCGAGGTCTGATTTCACTATTACTGAAACAGGACCTAGGTGGTAAATACAAAGATCCAGTCCATCTAAAAAACTGGAGACCCCTTACACTGCAGTGTTGTGATGCCAAAATCTTAGCAAAATGCATAGAATTTAAACTGTATTTTGTCAGATATTATTCATCCTAATCAGACAGGTTTTTTACATGGATGATACATTGGCGATAATATAAGACATATACTAGAAAGAGTATAGAACACTATGAAAAATCTGGGAAACCAGGCCTGGTATTCATAGCTGAACTTGAAAAGGCCTTTGATAAAGTACGACTGAAATGTATATATAAATGCCTGGACTATTTTAATTTTTGAGAATCTCTTATACAATGGCTTAAAGTTATGTTTACTAACCCCATGTGTAAAATGGTAAATAATGCTACTTCTCAAAAAGTATAAAATTGTCAAGAGGAGTAAAACAAGGTTGTCCACTATCGGCATATCTATTTATTATGGCCATCGAAATGTTAGCTATTAAAATCAGATCCAACACTAATATCAATGGGCTAGAAATCCAGGGCTTAAAAATAAACGTGTCACTGTACGCTGACATTTCCTGTTGTCTTTTAACCCTCCTGTTTTGTTTGTTTCATGTTAATTAATTATGTTTTCCCGGTCCAAAATTACCGGCCCATTATAGCTGATTATAAATCCATAATAATACATATATTATATTTTTATCAACTTCAGTTCTTGTGGACATTACAAGTTTTGAACTTCTATTTGCTATTTATGGCCTGTAGGCCTCATTGCCCTGAGCTCATACAACAAATTTTTGAGTAAAAAAAGCATAATGTATGGATTACTTTTACTATAACAAATACTCAGATTAAACATATTGTGCTATTTATCACAGACTGCTTTGTGTCAAAGTTTAAAAGGACATTTGTTTTGAAAACATTGCAAATGTTTAAATAGTGGCAGGATTTTATGTCATCAACCTGGTGTATCTCGTATCCGATAACATTTTCAGTCGACAGCCGACCTCTCCTATCAGTTGGGGATGAAGATAAGGACAAATTCCCATTTTTTGACAGGAATGTAACAACAACCTCAGGAGGGCCCTCTTCCTCATCACTGGATTGTTCCACATTGGTTGTCTCTTGGTCTGGATCATATTCTGTGTTGTCTTCAACTTCTGACACTTCCTCCTCTAATGCATCGTCCCTGTCAGTTTCCTGGCCTCTCTCCTCCTCATGATTAAGAGCCTCACATACAGTATATCATTATGGTCATTGTGCTGCCATAGAATGAATTGTGAGCAAGGCCTCAAAAAAGCTTTATATACCAGAGCTGCGAGGAAAGTTCTATATATTATTGAAACAATGTTGCAATTGTTTGTGAGAATGCCAACAGGTGTGGTTATATTCCCCAATTATATTGGGGAAATGTTCCCGTGGGTGTTGTCATGGAAGCCAAGTAGGGGAGTGAGGTGTGTGTGTGTGCTCAAACACACATGCGTTTGTGGGAGAGGAAGTGTGTCCATCTGATGAATAGGCATGTGGCTTAACTCAATTTTATACACTAGTTGTAGTCTCACCCATTAATTTCTAATGACTGGTCATTTTTGACCGGGAACACCACAAGTGTACAAGAGTTAAATAAAACACCCAAAACTTTATGAAAATCATCCAAATGTATTTTCTGTGGACAGGGCCTTATGACAATCAGATTAAATGAACTACAGTCATGGCCAAAAGTTTTGAGAATGACACAAATATTAATTTTCACAAAGTCTGCTGCCTCAGTTTGTATGATGGCAATTTGCATATACTCCAAAATGTTATGAAGAGTCCCTCTTTGCCATGCAAATGAACTGAATCCTCAAAAACATTTCCACTGCATTTTAGCCCTGCCACAAAAGGACCAGCTGACATCATGTCAGTGATTCTCTCGTTAGTGTTGACGAGGACAAGGCTGGAGATCACTCTGTCATGCTGATTGAGTTTGAATAACAGACTGGAAGCTTCAAAAGGAGGGTGGTGCTTGGAATCATTGTTCTTCCTCTGTAAACCATGGTTACCTGCAAGGAAACATGTGCTGTCATCTTTGCTTTGCACAAAAAAGGGCTTCACAGGCAAGAATATTGCTGCCATTTATCGGATCATCAAGAACTTCAAGGAGAGCGGTTCAATTGTTGTGAAGAAGGCTTCAGGGCGCCTAAGAAAGTCCAGCAAGCGCCAGGACCGTCTCCTAAAGTTGATTCAACTGCGGGATCGGGGCACCACCAGTACAGAGCTTGCTCTGGAATGGCAGCAGGCAGGTGTGAGTGCATCTGCACGCACAGTGAGGCAAAGACTTTTGGACGATGGCCTGGTGTCAAAAAGGGCAGCAAAGAAGCCACTTCTCTCCAGGAAAAACATCAGGTACAGGGATTGGACTGTTGAGAACTGGGGTAAAGTCCTTTTCTCTGATGAATCCCCTTTCCAATTGTTTGGGGCATCTGGAAAAAAGCTTGTCTGGAGAAGACAAGGTGAGTGCTACCATCAGTCCTGTGTCATGCCAACAGTAAAGCATCCTGAGACCATTCATGTGTGGGGTTGCTTCTCAGCCAAGGTAGTGGGCTCACTCACAATTCTGCCTAAGAACACAGCCATGAATAAAGAATGGTACCAACACATCCTCCGAGAGCAACTTCTCCCAACCATCCAGGAACAGTTAGAACAGTCTATTTCTGGAAAGATCACCTTGATTAAAACTTCTTAGGGCTGCAATCCCGTTAATGGGATTGATATGACAACAGCAAGTGAAAGTGCAGAGCGCCAAATTCAAACAACAGAAATCTCATAATTACAATTCCTCAAACATACACGTTTCTTATACCATTTTAAAGGTAATCTTGTTGTTAACCCCACCAAAGTGTCCAATTTCAAATAGGTTTTAAAGCGAAAGCATCACAAACGATTATGTTAGGTCACCGCCAAGTCACAGAAAAATTCAGCCATTTTTCCAGCCAAAGACAGGAGTCACAAAAAGCACAAATAGAGATAAAATTAATCACTAACCTTTGATGATCTTCATCAGATGACACTCATAGGACTTCATGTATATAGACATACATACATAGAGCGCTAAGAACCTTGGCGTGATCCTGGACAACACCCTGTCGTTCTCAACTAACATCAAGGCGGTGGCCCGTTCTTGTAGGTTCATGCTCTACAACATCCGCAGAGTACGACCCTGCCTCACACAGGAAGCAGCGCAGGTCCTAATCCAGGCACTTGTCATCTCCCGTCTGGATTACTGCAACTCGCTGTTGGCTGGGCTCCCTGCCTGTGCCATTAAACCCCTACAACTCATCCAGAACGCCGCAGCCCGTCTGGTGTTCAACCTTCCCAAGTTCTCTCACGTCACCCCGCTCCTCCGCTCTCTCCACTGGCTTCCAGTTGAAGCTCGCATCCGCTACAAGACCATGGTGCTTGCCTACGGAGCTGTGAGGGGAACGGCACCTCAGTACCTCCAGGCTCTGATCAGGCCCTACACCCAAACAAGGGCACTGCGTTCATCCACCTCTGGCCTGCTCGCCTCCCTACCACTGAGGAAGTACAGTTCCTGCGCAGCCCAGTCAAAACTGTTCGCTGCTCTGGCCCCCCAATGGTGGAACAAACTCCCTCACGACGCCAGGACAGCGGAGTCAATCACCACCTTCCGGAGACACCTGAAACCCCACCTCTTTCAGGAATACCTAGGATAGGATAAAGTAATCCTTCTCATCCCCCCCTTAAAATATTTAGATGCACTATTGTAAAGTGGCTGTTCCACTGGATGTCTTAAGGTGAACGCACCAATTTGTAAGTCGCTCTGGATAAGAGCGTCTGCTAAATGACTTAAATGTAAATGTAAATGTAATGTTACAAAATACATGTATGTTTTGTTCGATGAAGTGCATATTTATTAGAGGTCGACCGATTATGATTTTTCAATGCCGATACCGATTATTGGAGGACAAGAAAAGCCAATACCGATTAACCGGCTGATTTTTAAAATGTATTTGTAATAATGACAATTATGAATGAACACTTATTTGAACTTAATATAATACATCAATAAAATCATTTTAGCCTCAAATAAATAATGAAACATGTTCAATTTGGTTTAAATAATGCAAAAACAAAGTGTTGGAGAAGAAAGGAAGTGCAATATGTGCCATGTAAGAAAGCTAACGTTTAAGTTCCTTGCTCAGAACATGAGAACATATGAAAGCTGGTGGTTCCTTTTAACACGAGTATTCAATATTCCCAGGTAAGAAGTTTTAGGTTGTAGTTATTATAGGAATTATAGGACTATTTCTCTCTATACCATTTGTATTTCATATACCTTTGACTATTGGATGTTATTATAGGCACTTTAGTATTGCCAGTGTAACAGTATAGCTTCCGTACCTCTCCTCGCTCCTACCTGGGCTCGAACCAGGAACACAATGACAACAGCCACCCTCGATGCAGCGTTACCCATGCAGAGCAAGGGGAACAACTACTCCAAGTCTCAGAGCGAGTGACGTTTGAAACGCTATTAGCGCGCACCCCGCTAACTAGCTAGCCATTTCACATCACATCGTTACACCAGCCTAATCTCGGGAGTTGATAGGCTTGAAGTGATAAACAGCAGAGCTGCTGGCAAAACTCACAAAAGTGCTGTTTGAATTAATGCTTATGAGCCTGCTGGTGCCTACCATCGCTCAGTCAGACTGCTCTATCAAATCATAGACTTAATTATAATATAATAACACACAGAAATACGAGCCTTCGGTCATTAATATGGTCAAATCCGGAAACTATCATCTCCAAACAAGACGTTTATTATTTCAGTGAAATACAGAACCGTTCCCTATTTTATCTAACGGGTGGCATCCATCAGTCGAAATATTCCTGTTACATTGCACAACCTTCAATGTTATGTCATAATTACGTACAATTCTGGCAAATTAGTTTGCAATGAGCCAGGCGGCCCAAACTGTTGCATTTACCCTGACTCTGCGTGCAATGAACGCAAGAGAAGTGACACAATTTCACCTGGTTAATATTGCCTGCTAACCTGGATTTCTTTTAGCTAAATATGCAGGTTTAAAAATATATACGTCTGTGTATTGATTTTAAGAAAGGCATTCATAAAGGTGTTTATGGTTAGGTACACGTTGGAGCAACGACAGTCTTTTTTCGCGAATGCGCACTGCGTCAATTATATGCAATGCAGGACACACTAGATAAACTAGTAATATCATCAACCATGTGTAGTTATAACTAGTGATTATGATTGATTAAGTTTAATGCTAGCTAGCAACTTAACTTGGCTTCTTACTGCATTCGCGTAACAGGCGGGCTGCTCGTGACGCGGGTGATTAGAGCGTTGGACTAGTTAACTGTAAGGTTGCAAGATTGAATCCCTGAGCTGACAAGGTAAAAATCTGTCATCCTGCTCCTGAACAAGGCAGTTAACCCACTGTTCCTAGGCCGTCATTGAAAATAAGAATGTGTTCTTAACTGACTTGCCTAGTTAAATAAAGATTAAACAAAGGTGTAAAAAAAAAAAGAATCTGCAAAATCGGCGTCCAAAATGACCGATTTCCGATTGTTATGAAAACTTGAAATTGGCCATTCCGATTAATCGGTCGACCTCTAATATTTATATAAAAAAATCTCAGTATACATTGCCGCGTTATGTTCACTAGTTCCAAAAACATCCAGTGATATTGAAGAGAGCCACATCAGTTTACAGAAATACTCATTATAAATGTTGATGAAAATACAAGGAAATATAGATAAACTTCTCCTTAATGCAACCGCTGTGTCAGATTTCAAAAAAGCTTTACGGAAAAAGCAAACCATGCAATAATCTGAGAACGGTGCTCAGAAAACAAATAGATATATCCGCCATGTTGGAGTCAAAAGAAATCAGAAATAACATTATAAATATTCACTTACCTTTGATGATCTTCATCAGAATGCACTCCCAGAAATCCCAGTTCCACATTAAATTTAGATTTGTTCGATAATGTCCATCATTTATGTCCAAATAGCTACTTTTGTTAGCGCGTTTGGTAAACAAATCCAAAGTCACGAAGCGCATTCACCAGTTGCAGACGAAAAAAGTTCCGTTACTGTCCGTAGAAACATGTCAAACGATGTCTGGAATCAATCTTTAGGATGTTTTTAACATAAAACTTCAATAAAATTCCAACCGGAGAATTCCTTTGTCTTCAGAAAAGCAAAAGAGCGCGAGCTACCTCTCATGTGAAATGCGCGTGACCAGCGCGTGACTGCTGGCAGACCTCTTGACTCAATCGGCCCCACTTCACAGTAGAATCCTCAAACAAGTTTCTAAAGACGGAAGTGCAACATAACCAATATTCCACTGTGTATTCAATAGGGGCAGTTTACTCTGGGCACCTTTTCATCCAAGCTACTCAATACTGCCCCTGCAGCCATAAGAAGTTAATTATTTAGTGATATCCCAGTTTACCTATATACTTATGGTCCTGCCTACACCCAAAGACTTGTTTTTTTTTTAAATTATATGAGCAATAAATATTCCCCTTTATTTGGAACCGCAAGCCAGACAAAATTAAATAGGAAAATGAAATCATCTCCAAAATATCACTATTTTTAAAACAAACAATAGACAGCTGGTTGCAATTTCAGTTTAATCGACCAGGAAAGTCAGAACAAATATTACGGTTAAACTAAAATATACAGATTATTATTTTTTTAACACAACGATCTTTGTAAATTATATCATAAATATGACTGGTTGAGTTATGTGACACATGCAGTTAACAAAAAGAGCCAACATTTCCTTTTTATCTAAAATGACAACCAACTGATTGCAGCATTACCGTAAAAATGGAGAGGCAAGGGTAAAGGGGAGAAGGTAAGGTACTTGTCTGTTGGCCCTTTATTAAAGACCAAAAAGGTTACCATTAAGGACCAAAACATTTACAGCTGCGCCATACAGGTTGCAAAATAGTTGGAAGGATATTTTCGATGTATTGCACATGGTTTTTGAACTGCTTTACAAAACAACGCCGGATTCAGAATAAACTCAAGTTTTTCAATTTAAATTATTATACAAAATTCTTGCAACTAATAGAATGTTATATATGGGGGATACAACCATCCCAGCTCTGTAGGTTTTGCTGCGAAGAGAATCATTAGATCACTTGTTTTGGGACTGCCCATATGTAGCTTGTTTTTGGTCACAGGTTCAGAATTGGCTGAAAGATTGCAACATTTACTTGGAAATAGCACTGCTGGGTGATTTGAAAAGTCAATTCATCAATATAATAATACTCTTAGCAAAGGTGTTTATCTTTAATTTACAATCTGTAGAAACTATGAGAGGGGTTGAGGGTAGCTGAAGGCTGGGACTAATGTAAAATATACTGTCCGTGAAATGTATTTAGTATGGATAAGCTGGCTGGCAGTGGAGGCCTAAGTATTGTTTTCCATTAGTTTACTCCAATTAGGGGAGGGGTGTCAGGGTTACATTTTTAAAAAATACATAAAAAAGATATATATATATACACACAGTATATATGGGGGATTGGAAATGATGCAGACAATTACTTTAATAGAAACCACAATCTAGCTGCAATGTTAAAGCTGATCTATCCCCTAAAAAATAAAATACAAACATGACAAAAAGTAGTGTGTATCTGTGTGTTAATGTGTGTGTGGGGGGGCTGGTTGGACTCACCAAGACCCAGCCGGTGACCTCATGTTTCTCAGGTCCTCCACGGGTCTGAATGGCCAGGTTGTCTCTGTCTCCTGGAAGCAGCTCCATTCTCTGTTTTCCGCTGGTGACCTGGGAAAACAACCATTAACTTAATAACTAACTAATCGAATCAACCCATTAAAAGCATGCTGTGTGTGTGTGCAGCTGTGAGACTGAAAACATTCAACGCTTCAGCACAAGAGACAACTGGCTAAATCAAATGTTATTTCATGTAATCGACGATCACATTCTCTTTATATGACCTAAGCTCAGACACCGACATCTACAGATATAAAAACACATGATATAAGCAGAGAAAATAAAGGCTCATCTGGGAAATCAGTGGGACATAAGAAAGACACAGCAGAGAGACATAAGAAAGTATTGAAACGGAAAGATGGATGTAACACATATAGAGTTAGAAAGGGAGGGTATATTAATTGAAGCTTTCGAAGTTTACCAGTAAACTACCAGAATTTTGGTATCTTTCAAGGATTTTATGTAATCTATCACAAGACATCTAGTGGCCCTTTTGGATACTTCAGATTATCACAGGTGTCTGTAATTATCTCTGGCCCTCGGTGTGGCCTAATCACATGTAAAATATCTGAAATAATTCAATAAGATTTTAACATTTAAAAAATACAGTGACAGCTGTAAAACATGATCCTAAATACAAACTATCAAGTTAGTGAATACCATTGGTGTTTTAATGAGGGTTTCAGCATGAAATAGCCTTTATATTTATAGGTAATGTTGGCGGATGAATGGCACAACAATGGGCCTCAGAATCTTGTCACGTCATATCTGTGCATTCAAATTGCCATCGATAAAATGAAATTGTGTTCATTGTCCATAGCTTATGCCTGCCCATACCATAACCCCACTGCCACCATGGGGCACTCTGTTCACAATGTTGACATCAGCAAATCACACGCCCACACAACGCCATACATGCCATCTGCCCGGTACATTTGAAACCGGAAATTGTTCGTGAAGAGCACACTTCTCCAGCATCCCAGTGGCCATCAAAGGTGAGCATTTGCCCACTGAAGTTGGTTACGACGCCGAATTGTAGTCAGGTCAAGACCTTGGTGAGGACCACAAGCACACAGATGAGCTTCCCTGAGATGGTTTCTGACATTTTGTGCAAACCCACAGTTTCATCAGCTGTCCGGGTGACTGGTCTCAGAAGATCCCGCAGGTGAAGAAGCCGGATTATGGAGGTCCTGGGCTGGCGTGGTTACCCTTGGTCTGCAGTTGTGAGGCCAGTTGGACGTACTGCAAAATTCTCTACAATGACGTTGGAGGTGGCTTATGGTAGAGAAATTAACATTACATTTTCTGGCAACAGCTCTGGCAGACATTCCTGCAGTCAGCATGTCAATTGCACGCTCCCTCCAAACTTGAGACATCTGTGGCATTGTGTTGTGTGACAAAACTGCACATTTTAGAGAGGCCTTTTATTGTCCGCAGCACAAGGTGCACCTGTGGAATGATCATGCTGTTAAATCAGCTTCTTGATATGCCACACCTGTCAGGTGGATGGAGTATCTTGGCAAAGGAGAAATGCTTGCTAACAGGGCTGTATACAAATTTTTGCACAACATTTGAGAGAAATAAGCTTTTTGTGCATATGGGACATGTACGGGATATTTTATTTCAGTTTATGAAACATGAGACTAATACTTTACATGTTGCATTTTATATATATTTTTTGTGTAAATGGGTCAGATTTAACAGGTCAAGGCAAATCTCAGATCTAAGGGTACAGTTTGAACAAAGCAACATTCTGTTTAGCTGAGAGAGTGGTAGTTTGGGCTAATCGACTCAATAAAACAATGCTTACAACATCAAAACTTATATAAATGTAATCTCTTTCTCTCTCAGTGCAGGGATACTTGTTTTGTCCCATCTTGATTAAATATCTGTTTTCATATTCAATCCTATATAGAGTGTTCTCTTGCTCTATTTTGAGAGTAAGCAAACAGTGGGTTAACTTCCTTGTCTGTCCAGGAATGATGAGTTGTGTTCTCCACATTGACTTCTTGCATCCTGGCTTTCCATGGCCCTGTTTCTCTCCCCTCCCTTACCCTTTTCTTACATATTTTCTCAACCTCATTCTGAATTATCCTCATTAACTTTAGTATTTTTAGTCTGTGAAACCAATGGGAATTTCATGCTTCTTTACTTTTTTTCATGAAGAATGTAAAGAATGTTAGCCGCTGACCGTGGGTATGAGTAAAGCCTTGACTGTAAAGATCAGATCATATTTAAGGATTTCCCCTCAAACCTCTCATGTCCTGTGCTATTGTGTCAGTGTGTGGTTAACAATAGCATGCTTCATATCCTCTATTTTCACATCTCTTTCGTCCATTGTGTCCTCAAATGCAGAGCCCAAATCAACAATCAGTGGAAGGGGACGTATGAATAACTTGACATAGGAAAAGACATTAACGACCTACCGTATGTACAGTTCTTTGGACCATCATACGAAACTACATATGGGAGTGTTTCTAAAACAAAATATACCCATATGGAAAGACTTTTCTCAAAGCATGGAGTGATTAAAAAATAATAATAATTGTACCACACCTGAGAAAAGTGTGGATTCAAAAGTCCTAGAGACCTCACAATTGAACCTTCTGGTACCTTCTTCCAGGTGATCACGGGGGTGGGGATTCCAATGGCCTCGCAGCTCAGGTACACCTGGGAGCCTGTGACATTGTAGACCTCACCAGGGGCCGTCACAATGACAGGTGCTGTGGAGGAGAAGAAAAAAGTGAGACGATTGAGTGGATTTATCATCTCCTTCAAATCAACCTGTAATGCTTATCTTTTAAGACTTGGGCGGAATCAGAGATATCTCTGCTGTAAATCCACTGGGACTAGCTGGTACAGGTCGGAAATTGTCAAAGCAGCAATATCCTAACAGAGTGATGTACTGATTGATATGTGATAAATGTATTATATAAATTAACAGATAGCATCTCCAGTCCATTTAGCCATTCAAAAAGGAATGAATGTGCCATTTTTATTTTTTTAGGTTAGTACAGTAAGTGAAGGAGTTGATGTAACATGGACCATATGAGTTTAGAATGAATTCTGTTAGTGAGGAATTTAGTGAAATATTAAGCATACTTTCTCCCTTTAGTTCTCATGCCAGTCAGAATAAGTTAAAAAGTAACTCTGTTTGGTTTCTCAATACAAACACTGAACATTAACTGTCATTGCCTTTCAAACATTGGGACAGGTTTTACGCGGATTTGCACAAATTCACAAATATGATTTAATCTGATAAACAAAACTTCTAGTAATGTGCTTGGCTCAAAAATAATTTTCTGTTTTTATGGATCAAGAAAATGTGTGCATTTTTTTACAGTTGAAGTCGGAAGTTTACATACACCTTAGCCAAATACATTTAAACTCAGTTTTTCACAATTCCTGACATATAATCCTAGTAAAAATTCTCAGTCTTATGTCAGTTAGGATCATCACTTTATTTTAAGAATGTGAAATGTCAGAATAATAGTAGAGAGAATGATTTATTTCAGCTTTTATTTCTTTCATCACATTCCCAGTGGGTCAGAAGTTTACATGCACTCAATTAGAATTTGGTAGCATTGCCTTTGAAATGGTTTAACTTGGGTCAAATGTTTCAGATAGCCTTCCACAAGCTTCCCACAATAAGTTTGGTGAATTTTGGCCCATTCCTCCTGACAGAGCTGGTGTAACTGAGTCAGGTTTGTAGGACTCCTTGCTCGCACACACTTTTTCAGTTCTGCCCACAAATGTTCCATGGGATGGAGGTCAGAGCTTTGTGACGGCCACTCCAATACCTTCTCCAGAAAGTACGATCTTTGTCCCCATGTGCAGTTGCAAACCGTAGTCTGGCTTTTTTTATGGCGGCTTTGGAGCAGTGGTTTCTTCCTTGCTGAGAGGCCTTTCAGGTTATGTCAATATAGGACTTGTTTTACTATGGATATAGATACTTTTGTACCTGTTTCCTCCAGCATCTTCACAAGGTCCTTTGCTGTTGTTTTGGGATTGATTTGCACTTTTCGCACAAAAGTATGTTCATCTCTAGGAGACATAACTTGTCTCCTTCCTGAGCGGTATGACGGCTACGTGGTCCCGTGGTGTTTATACTTGCGTACTATAATTTGTACAGGTGAACGTGGTACCTTCGGGTGTTTGCAAATTGCTCCCAAAGATGAACCAGACTTGTGGAGGTTTACAATTTTTTTCAGTGATTTCTTTTGATTTTCCCATGATGTCAAGCAAAGACGCACTGAGTTTGAAGGTAGGCCTTGAAATATATCCACAGGTACACCTCCAATTGACATCAATTAGCCTATAGGAAGCTTCTAAAGCCATGACATTTTCAGGAATTTTCCAAGCGGTTTAAAAGCACAGTCAACTTAGTGTATTTAACCTTCTGACCCACTGGAATTGTGATACAGTGAAATAATCTGCCTGTAAACAATTGTTGGAAAAATTACTTGTGTCATGCACAAAGTAGATGTCCTAACCGACTTGCCAAAACTATAGTTTGTAAACAAGACATTTGTGGAGTGGTTGAAAAACTAGTTTTAATGACTCCAACATAAAAGTGTATGTAAACTTCCGACTTCAACTGTCCATAACTTCACACTTCTGACACACAATACTTTGCATGTGGGGCGGGGCACAAGTGGGGACAGAAGTGTAGCTTTACTGAAATCTTATTTTAGTTGTGAAGACTAGGCTTTGAATGACAGGGGTTGCAAAGTGAAAGCCTCCTTAGGATAATATTAATGATGCCACATGCCTATGGAAGATTGAATAGGGTTGTCTTCTCAATACTCCAACCCAAGGAACGGATATGATCACGACTATAATAAATAAGCACCTTCTCATATATTGGAGGTAGAGGCCCCTGTTATTTTGAGTTCCGGGGGAAATGTACTGTTACCAGTTTAAGTATGGTCAACAAAATCCTCCCCTGAAATAGGCCTAGCTAATAGACCCTGAGAAAACAAGAACAACATGGAGTGGAGAGAGGAATGGTGGCCTTGAACTTGAACCTAACGTAGTGCTATCTTTGACCTCTCTGCGAGCCTTAAGGGCGCAGCGAAAGTTGCTCTCTGACCTTGCCCTGTTGGATATGGGCAAATTAGTCTGGGGCTTTTCGCGTGTGGTATGACGTTTTTTCTTCTTCTTCATGTCCCGAACCCTTTCGCCTGCCTAATCCAAAACCAGCACACAGTTCTAATTAATCATGTAAAGGTTCACTGAACTAAACACTGAAGCCAACGGGCTTTGCTATAAACCAACAGCGCCTGTCTGTGTATATGTAGGCGAGGCGCTGCTGTTTGATCGACGGCCATTCTCCTTTACAAAATGTAAAATCCCTCCCTTGGAGGGTGGAATTTCAGACATGTCTGTTCAGGGCCGTGGAGGGTGCCACCCCAGAGTGGAGACAATGGCTTTCAGCTTATTCAGTGTCTGTCTTTAGTTAACTCTGGTAATTTTGCAAGGGTTATAGAGGTAGACCTTGTCCACACCCCGTGGACAGTGCCACAGATTTGCCATATTTCTCAGCCAGTTCTTCTATCCAGTAACTAGAGAGCACTCATGTCTCTGCATGGGTCCCAAGACAAATCAGTGCATTGTGGCAGTGATGTCCAATAACAATGTAAGTTGATGGTGCATTGGACAATAGTCAAATCAATATAACTTAGAATCAGTTCATGCAAGGCAAACTTTGACAATAGATGAGATACCAGCAGTGATTAATACATTACAATAATTTACAGTAAGTTAATGGTTAATTAGACTCCACAAGAAATCTTAACGTTGTTTATTATAACTAAATTACTGAGAAAGGAGAAACATGAGTCAATATGAAAGTGAACCATCACACCAAAATGTAATATTTTAGGCACCTTGGTGAACTATTGGCTATCAGGCTAAAATGTATTTGAGCGAGATCCGAATTATTTTAGTGCAATACACAAAATTAGAGTGTTTTCAAATAGACAGAATTCAATTTCCACTATAATAGAAGTGTCCCCCATTCTCACCTGTTGCGCATTTTCCTTTATTCAGGACTTTTATTTCAGGCTTCTCCTCGCTCACTGCTTTCAGGCTGGCAACTTTCAAGTCGCAGCCAGTTTTATAGGTCACTCCATCGGAGCCACACACTTCGTATTTGGTCTTGCAGGCGCAAACTCCGAGCTTTGTCTTCTTGTTCTTGTCGCTCTTAACGCACTCCAGTCCAGAGGCGCAACGCTTGGCTGTGGTTCCGCGCCCCCTGCATGGCTCCCCCTCTCCAGCCGCGCAAAGTGAACAACAACCGCAGGAGTCGAAAATCGTGCCAGACTTGCAGCCCACCTCTGGGAGAGCGTCGCACAGACTGGGTTCACAAGCGCCACAACTGCGCGGCACTCGGTCCGCAAATGCGGACGTAAGTGACAACGATAAGACCACAGCGAAAAACACTAACATGTTGCTTGCTGAGATTACAGTTGCGGTTCTGTATGTGCTCAGACTCTTACAATGTGAAGCACTGTACAGTTATCAGCGATTTTGTTGAAGATCAACCACGCCCCTAAACTCCATCTTTGATTTCCATGTCTCCATCGAAGTTAAGGTCTAAGTCCCCATTATACATTTACTTACTTTGCAATTAACCAAATGCCACAGTTAATACTAAATGTTTTATTTTACTGATGTAAAATAACTCAATTACTTCAACTTTGAGCACATCTGATGTCATCAATTTCTGGATCACAATAAAATTCACAAAATAACAAACCTTTCATGCAATTTACACTGGAAGTTCAAATTACAAATGTAGTATCCATTGATCATCCATGACTGTGGTCCTTATCTTAAATACGTACATTTCTTGCATGTCATCGGCCAGTTAGTCTTCAATCACAACACCAAGTTATCCTGGGTAGAACAGGGAGTGGCTACCTTTCAAAGTAAACCTGCATGTACATGCTACAGTATATACCAGTCACAAACAGATCTTGACACTGACTTGGTTTGTCAGAGGTCTGATTCTCTCGGATGGACCGTGGTCCACTCTAGATCTTAGTTTAGTGGTCACCAACCCTGGTCCTGGAGAGATACATGGTGTACAGTGCAGGTGTTTGTTCCAACCCAGCGCTAACACACGTAATTCTTCAACTCATCATTAAGATTGACTGAATCAGGGGAAGGGGCTATGGCATTGACATGATTGGGGGCTACAGTCTCTTTCTCTACTATCAGATGGAAAACCTCTTTCACTTGATGTATTTGGAGACAAAGGAAGAAGCGATGTCTCTGTAAGGCGTGTCCGAGTCGGAGCGCGTGGGGGGGATGCGGCACAGCCTCCGGAAGCGAGGCGAGCGCAGGAGCAGGTTGTGGCCCAGTCCCACACAACTGGAGCTTAGCCAGTACAGAGCCATGGACTGGGGAAGAAAGAGGAAGGGAGAAAGAGAGCGTTCAGCAGAGACAAATAAGCAAAGTTGAATTCCATGCATAGCCGTAAAATTTAATTCAACCGAAAGCTTTGAGGTGCATACGGTTAGTCCTTCATAATTATATCTGAAAAAGCATTACCAAAAACATCACCTTGCTAAAATATATCTAACTAAACCAAAGATCGTGAAGAGCTTCTGATTTTTTTTTCAGTCTCCCTTTGCAGCATTTCACAAGGCCTACTCTCACGTGGACCAGTGCGTTTTGGGTTCCTCTTCGGCAGTTTCTTATGCAACTACGATGGTGCTCCGAGGGAGACACAACAAACATTACGCTCCAGATTATCCAATCAGATTGAGGGGGGGGCTAGATTGGGAGGCTGCATCAGTGTATCTGGGAAAGATAGGAACAAGAGAGGGCTTTCAAAGCCAGATGGGGGTCTTCAGGGACAAACAGGGTTTGTCTGTGGCAACATCTGCCCAACTGTAGAGTGTACAGAGTGTGTATGTGTCTTTTGCACAGTGTCCCAGATAAGCGGGACGTCCTGTGCATGGGTCTGTGGACTTGGTGGAACTATCACCAAAGTCGGGGAGAAAACATCCTCAGGGTTTTTTCTGCTATCACCATTTAGGTGGCCTCCTAAACAAAGTGTTCGTCTCATCCATCCCTTATGTAATGTGATGGGTGGATAGGCGCACGGGGCAATGGAGGTTATGCCTGTCTGGGCAAGAGGGAGACAGAGGTGTGGCTGAAGTCTTTTGTTTCAGCGCTAGTGGGAGGGTGTTGCCATAGGGATGGCTAGTGAAATGTGCTAGCTGTCTTCATTTACAGGGGGAAAGTGATGTGGCATGTTTAACAGCTTTTGTGAGGACATGTTGTTGAAGGACAAATGGTTTGTGGTTGCGCATGCAGACACAGACACACACACACACACACACACACACACACACACACACACTTACGGAGGGCACGGTGGCAGCTATGGGTATCATCAGCAGAGAGATCCCTCTGATAAAGTTGGTCACATACTTCTGGAACTTGGACGCTTCCATCCTCCGCAGAGCAAATACCTGACAACACAAATAAACTAGACTGAAGGGAAACATTCGCGGTGAAAATCTCGACATTCTCATTGCTACTTTCCCATAGTCAGATTAACTCATGGGGACCATTTTTATGTTTCTGCATCCAGTATGAAGGAAGTTAGGTAGTTTCACAAGCCAATGCTAACTAGTGTTAGCGCAATCACTAGATGTCTATGGGATCTACTAGCTTGCTAGCAGTTACCATAGACTTCGTCATTGCACTAATGCTAGTCAGCAACTTCCTTCTTGCTGGACACCGAGACATACAAATGGTATCCACGAGTTCATCTGACTCTGGGGAAGTAGATAAAGGGCTTCATGGCCAAAATCCTGAAGTATCCCTTTAAATCAAAAACAGATGTGACTATCACAAAACTAGTCCGAACCAAGCGAGCAACTCACATCACTATCTTTTTTGCGTCCCAGTAGATAATCTATGATAGTATGTTCTGTCCTAGCCTACATTTGAGTATTTCATTACACCAAAACCTGACACTCCACCCCCTGAAATCTATTGTGAGTTGAACACAGGTCTATCTGAAAGCGTGTTAGGTGAGGAGTGTCCTCTTGTAAAAACTGCCACAGGGTCTGAATACTAGGTGGATCAAAGCTTTCATCTAAAAGGTTTCCCTATTGTGTGTAATGGAATGGAGGTGTTGCTCAAGCCGGGTGTGTTAGTTCGACCAGGGCCTCACCTCTGTGATGAGCAGGTTGATGAGGCCCAGAGAGACAGGCATGATCCAGGTAGAGTCAGGCAATGTCAGGTCGGAGAACCATAGAGTTCCCCCTACTGCCAGCTCTGTCTGCAACGCTGAAAACAAAAATCATATGAAATATTCCATTCTAAACTTAAAGCAAAATAAATGTGATTATGTAGCTTGTAGAAGATACAACAGACGATTGTGATTCAAGTCCATGGTGAGTGTGGAGGTTTACCGGTGGCAGCATCAGACACCCCCAGGCTCAGGTTACGCAGGGCCAGGGAGAGGCATACCCACATGGGCAGCTGCACCCATACCAGCAGACTGGCCTTGAAGGGGTGGCAGTTATCCCTCACGTACAGCTCAGACACTATCCTCTTCAGGTTCTTCTTGAATTGGTATCTAATGGGACACAAAAGGAACCCAAATGCCAGGCCATTAAGGAAGTTCCATTTTTAATGTCACTACTTTTAAAACCTCATAGCCGATTTTGGAAACCTGATACAGTGTAATATCAGTTGAACAACATGGAACTTTCCCATAGAAGTTCTAAAAAGTTAACTGTCATACACCATTACATTGACAGATAAGACCAAGAGAGCACTTTTCTTTGAAGAAAATCTCAAACTGCATGGAAGTGTGTTGTGTTTTGGTTCATATTTATAGACTGTGGTTTCGGAGTTGGTGCCAAGCTCCCAGAGGAAGCCCTCCAGGAGCCCAGGTCAAAGGTCAATTATTCACCGGCAGTGTTTTTCCGTCCAGCCCTTCTCTTTGGCCCGCACCGAGATCTCGTAGCGCAGCCTCTTAGCCAGCTCCGCTATTTCCACTTGCAGGGCTTCAACCTAGCTGGAGGCAAAGAGGAGCATGGGGGTTAACTTTGATTCAACATGGACTCCCCCTGAAATGTAGCCAAAAGTTCTAAATTACACAGCCCACATTAGTAACCCAAAACTGGACATGGGTCGTAGAGGGAATCAGGCTGGCCAGGGAGCCTGGTCACAAAGGACCACTCTCTGAGTTATGACAACAAAACATTCAACCCGACTGCTCCTTTTTTAAATCAAGTTCTCAAAGTCCTCCAACAGTCCGGGACCTTGATGTATTACAGCCAAATATCAATGTCAAAAAGCTGTTTTTCTCATGATGACTCATCATGGAGGACATTCATAGGCTTGAGTAGAATGCTGCTGCGTGTGTGTGTGTGAGGCCTGTGGGAGCGATATGCTGACCCTTGCTCTCACACAGTGGGAGAGAGAGCAGCACTGGGGAGGGGAAGAAAGGTAGGACGACGACACTGGGGGAAAAAAAAACTGGAAAAAGAAACAACAGACAGCTGAGGAGGAGTGGGAAAGAATGCTTAATAAAGGCCAAGGGCTTAGCAATGTTTGCACAGTCACAGAGAAACATTGGCTGACTTTAAATTGCCTGTCGTAGTCCCCCAGAATGTGTGTAAACATCTTCAAGTTTCAAGTGCAATAGTGAATAAGCAGCAGAGAACATCTTCCCATTGTGACTATATCATGTTCCACAGCCCACTTGTTTCACACAACAATATGGATGAGAACTTCAAATCCTGTTTCTGTACATTTACATATCAAATGATACATTACTCCAGTGGTGCATCTCAACAGTCTAACATAGCTTCCTCATCTCTTTTCCTTGACCTGCACCCATATGTATTTACAAAATAGGTGAAACCAATGGTCGACGCTTCCTGGATATTCGCTTTCAACTTGCCAGTTTCTTGCACATCTGTGCAGACGAAGGAAATAAGACGAGGAAGAATGCCACTTGACTTTAGACTATAGAGATGCACACCCCAAGGGCTTCTCAATCTCAACTCTGCCCATTAGGACCAGTGTGGGCTGAAAGAAAAAGAAAAAAAACACTACAATATAATGCTTGGTTCTTGATGCAACACAGACCTTTGCTATGATGACCACAATATAATGCTTGGTTCTTGATGCAACACAGACCTTTGCTATGATGACCGCCTGGTAGGCTCCAAGTGGCAGTGTGACAACTGTCCTCAGGGCCACAGTGGTGCATACGATACTGGCCCACCATGGTAGACCTGTGGTCTGATGGACAGAGATCAGTAGCTGCTCAGTCAGATGGACAGGGGTAGAGTCTGCTAGGCTCTCATACCAGCCCGTACCACTGGTTGTAGATGCTGGTCTACATGGCTGAAAGCATAAAGTCGATTTGAGAGGCAGACTAAGACGGAGGCGTGGTAATGTGGCCACCCGAAGAGGGACGTGGCTGCGGTATGTTTTGTGGTGGTCACAGGCAAAGGGAGCGTGGGAGATGCTTCGAATGGGAGGTCTGGGTGACAGGTGGCTGATTTGATGTAATATCCACAGTGAGCCAGGTCTCACGTTCGCGGTCATCTTCAGACACAGCATTGTCACAAATCTGTAGAGGAGAGGACAATTTTTAAGACGTAGGCATGGGCAAAATAAGTTGCACAATAGTATGTAAATCAATCACCATTGGCACATTTTGATTTAGCCTAGCTAGCAGCAATGACTGGCCCTTCTGTAAGGGAGACATACACGCCACCTAGCTAGCTACACAGGCAACAATGCCAATGGACATCGGAACTTTTTCGCTTTGCAGTAAGTTTTCCATTACTTTAGGGCAGGTATTCCCAAACTGGGGTACGGAATGCCATCTATACATTTGGGTAAGGTTTTTTTCTCGCCCGAGTAGCCTCGTCCCACTGCCAAAAATAAAATTAAACCATCTAGTGTTCAGCAAAATAATAACAATGTCAAATACAGGTAGCCTCGTCAAATAATTAACATCCAATCACATTAAGCGTTACTCTGTCGCAGGAATTCCATTAACAGTCCGTATGTAGCCAAATGCAGTTGCTGCTCATTCCGTTTGCTTGAAAATGTATTTGAAAAAAAGTAAGGCCCACGTCCATAGACACATACCAGCTCTACTGGTAGTACTACACCTGCACCTGTCGACGAAAAGTCGTTCTGCTTCCACGAGCACATCCAATACTAGCATCAGTATTTCTACATTTGTTGTTAGCCCAGCTAGCATGGACACTGACAGTTGTGAATCTGATGCAGCCGAAGAGCTACTTCCCCTTACCCCGGTAAGCACCGAACAGATGGGGACGTTGGACCATCGAAGAGGCACAAATATGATGAGAACTACATTGATTTGGGGTTCACTTATATTGGGAGTAGTGCCTTTCCTCAGCCACAGTGTTTTATATGTGCAAAAGTACTATTTCACAACTCGATGAAACCTTCACTCTTGCACAGACATTTAAAAACAAAACATGCCAATTTGGATCGAGAATTAAGATGAGTTTCGAGTGGTAAGACATGTATAAAAGCAACAAATACCATTAATAAGAAGAGGCTAGAAGCGTCATATGGTGAGCTACCGAGTGGCTAGGACAGACGAGCCCCATGCTATTGTGGAGGACTTAATTCTTCCTGCTGCCACGGATATGGTTGGGACAATGCTGGGGGAAAAGGTAGAAAAAAACTACACAGACAATGCCTTCATCAAACAACACTGTTTCATGATGCATCAGTAACATGGCAGGAGATGTTTTGAAACAATTCACATATAAGCCAGTACATTATATGCGTTACAGCTGGATGAGTCAACAGACGTGGCGGGCCTGGCACAGCTCCTGGTATATGTCCGTTAAGTTCATAGGGGGGTCAATTAAGGAAGACATCCTCTTCTGCAAACCACTGGAAAACAGGAGAGCATATTTTTTAAAGTACTGGACAGCTTTGTGTCATCAAATGGACTTTGGTGGTCAAGATGTGTTGGTATCTGTACTGATGGCGCAAAACCCATGACAGGGAGACATAGTGGAGGGGGAACGCGCGTGCAAGCAGTTGCTCCCGACGCCACTTGGGTACTCTGCAGCATCCACCGAGAGGCTCTTGCTGCCAAGGGAATGCTTGGCAGTTTGAAATACTATATTCAATGTGCGGGACAAAATTAAGGCTATGGTTAAGAAGTTGGAGCTCTTCTCTGTCTGCTTTCACAAGGACAACACACAGGTTTTATATGTATGATTTTGTGTGCGCAAATGAACTTAAGCTTACGGACAATGTCAAATGTGATATAGCAGGCCTCCCGAGTGCATCGCAGTGCTAGCTGTGCCACTAGAGATTCTGGGTTCGAGTCCAGGCTCTGTCGCGACCGGGAGACCCATTCCCCCGACACATTGGTGCGCCTGGATTTCTGGATTAAGTGGGCATTCTGTCAAGAAGCAGTGCGGCTTGGTTGGGTTGTGTTTCGGAGGACGCATGGCTCTCGACTTTTGCCTCTCCCGAGTCCGTACGAGAGTTGCAGCGATGAGACAAGACTATAACTACCAATTGGATACCACAAAACTGGGGAGAAAAGTGTAATTTTTTTTAAATGAAAATTGTGATATAGCGAAGCGCCAAAATGAGTTGGGTGCACAATTACGCAGGTCCTTTCCTGAAAAGGATGACACAAAAAACTTGATTCGCTACCCACCTACCTATATCTGAACAAGAGAGCCTAATCGAAATTGCAACAAGCGGTTCTGTGAAAATTGTATTTAATTAGAAGCCACTGCCAGATTTCTTGATTGGGCTGTGCTCATAGTATCCTGCCTTGGCAAATCGAACTGTTAAGACACTGATGCCCTTTGCAACCATGTACCTATGTGAGAGTGGATTCTCAGCCCTCACTAGCATGAAAAGTAAATACAGGCACAGACTGTGTGTGGAAAATTATTTAAGACTGAGACTTTCTCCAATACAACATTGCAGAGATATGTGCATCCTTTCAGGCACACCCTTCTCATTAACCTGTGGAGAGTTCTTCACAATTTGATGAACAAATAAGGTTTTATATGCAAGATGGCTAAATAATGAACAAAATGATTGATTATTGTATTACTTATTTGTGCCCTGGTCCTGTAAGAGCTCTTTGTCACCTCCCACGAGCCGGGTTGTAACAAAAACTCACACTCAATCTTATGTTTAATAAATGTATCGTATAGTGTGTGTGGCAGGCATACAATGATGTAAAAAAATTTAAAAAACATTGGAGAGTGTGCTGACCCTGGTGCTAGAGGGGTACGCAGCTGGAGGTTGAATGTTTGAAGGGGTACGGGCTATAAAACGTTTTGGAACCACTGCTTTAGGGGAATAGGAACGACTCAAGAACGCTGTTGTAAGCAAGCAGCAAGGTTATCTTACAACTAAAAACCTCTTTGTAGCTAGTAAATCATGTACTGTACTAGCCCTTGATCATGACTCTCAGTTCCATTACACATAAGAGTCATTGGACGAAGGCGTCTTCTGTACGGGGGAGTTTTGTCGAGAGCCCGCCGCTCGGTCTGAACATTAACACGCATCACTTGCCTTACGGTTTCGGAAGCATAAGGACCTTCTGTGTCTTATCTGATAATAATAATCAATAAAAAAAGGTTACATTGATACACACCTTTATAGGGTTAGTGAATTCCCACACAGCCATATCTCTATGTTAGTGTTTATTGAAAACCTCCCTTAGCGGAGTTGCCAACAACCGGGTGCATCCGGTTTTCAGGGATACAGCTAATTCAACATAGCTTCCTTTTCCGCTGAAGTGGGAACTCTGCTCAGGCATATTTTAAAGCCTGCTACGTTAGGTTAAACAGAGAGGAAGAAGCGAGGGACAACTGGGGCCAAAATCCCTTCTCCAGCAGGTGGTGTTTTTTTCATGTTTTTCCACTCACCAAGCAAGGAGTTTTGGTATAGAGCTCAATAAGTGTGTTGAATTTGGTTAACAATTTTTTTTTTTTTGCTACGTGTGGCATATTTGATCGAGTATTAGGTTCGTAATGATTAGGTTGTAACAAGTGTACTGAAAAGAGTACCCACTTTATTTATATCAGTTGTCACTGGTCCCCACAGCCAAAGTCATAAGCCAGTCACAGCCAAAGCCAATTTCTACAATTTTAAACCTAACCACACAGCTAGCCTTCAATGAATGTTTACGATAGCCAATTTCAAATGTGTGTTTGTGGGAACTAGCGGAACAAGTTGTACCTTTTGTTCACACGCATATCTGCCCTCTCATCGGCTAGAATGGTACCACCTGATCTTGTCCCCCTACCGACTGCCTTTCCTTTTTGAAGACGTTTCTTTTCATTGTTATTGCGACAACTAAAGTATCTGGTCAATATAATGGATTGTGGGTTAACGAAATTATAAACTAGGTGGTTCGAGCCCTGAATGCCGATTGGCCGACAGCCGTGTTAAATCAGACCTCACCTTGATGTATCTTGCATAAGAACAGTCCTTAGCAGTTGTACATTGGCCATATACCACAACCCCAGTGCCTTCTTGCTTAAATATATACTACCTGTACTTATTACCTATCTGCGTCTCCTAACACCTACCTGTGTGTAAACTTTAAGAGCTATGCCAAAAAAACGTGTTGTCACTGAAAAATACATTTGGCTGCAACTGTTAACAGTGTACAGTATGTTTATTTTGCATTTGTGAAATTATGTTGATGTGATATGAACGTAAAGGGAATTATGTTTCTAGAACACTACCGCAATTGAGAATCAATCGATTCATGTTTAGATGGCGTATTTGACTGTTTTGGTTTAAAGAGCCAATTCACCTTTAAACATGATGTAAGGTCATTGGATCATAAGGAGTAACGTTAGGCTCCTTTAGTCCATTGTGGGGCTAGTACTGCACATAAGCTATCTAATGTGAATCGATTCTCAATTGCGACATGGTTCTAGAAACAAAGCGTTTTACTTGTATCACATCAATCATATATACTAATCAAAATACACTTACTGGACACTTAACGGGCTTTATCACAGTTGCAGTTGACACTTTTTCATGGACAACACTTTCTGGATGCCTTCAGGTACACACAGGTGTTTGGAGTATGTTAGATAGCTAATTCATAAGCACAGGTGGTCCATCGGTCTTCTAACCGTATAAAATGGTGTGTATCAATTGAACGTTTTGTTTTTTGAAAATGGTTTCTCGCTGATATGGAAGATAAAGGTCCTCATGCTTCCAAAACAGCAACGCAAGCGATGCGAGTTAAATGTTCGGACCGAGAGACAAAACATCCCGTACAGAAGACACCTTCGTCCAATGACTCTTGTGTAATGGAACTACGAGTCATGAGGCTAGTCAGTGACATGCAATTTGCTAGTTATAGCATGTAGTTCGGACAAAATAATACATTCTCACCTTCGTTCCACTTGCAGAAACTAATATTTAAACGTCTGTCCCAAATCTATACATTACAATGCCGCACGCTAAATCTAGTATTAATTTATGATTTCACCTCCAGCTGCCAAACGTGTCGAGGAAATATGACGTCTGGAAAACAGTTAATACGTCTGTGAGAGGCTAGAGCATTAGCACCACCTTGTGGAGAAAAATATGTATGCCCTGATACCTGCAATTGATCATGAAGGAATGCGTATTTAACTTTTTTTTAAAAACCTTTATTTAACTAGGCAAGTCAGTTAACAACAAATTATTATTTATAATGATAACGTTGCCCGTTAATGTATTAGGATACTTAGGCTATTTTTATTTTGTATTTATTATGGGTCCCCATTAGCTACTTTTCCTGGGGTCCAGCAAAATATAAGGCAGTTTATACAATTTTTAAAATATTACAATACATTCACAGATTTCACAACACACTGTGTGCCCTCAGGCCCTTACTCCACAACTACCACATATCTACAGTACAAAATCCATGTGTATAGTGTGTATGTTATCGTGTGTGTATGCATGTGCCTGTGCCTATGTTTGTGTTGCTTCACAGCCCCCACTGTTCCGTAAAGTTTTTTTTGTTGTTGTCTGTTTTTCAATCTAATTGTACTGCCTGCATGAGTTACTTGATGTGGAATAGTCTATGGCTCTATGTCATGGCTCTACATAGTCATGGCTCTATTTAGTACTGTGCACCTTCCATAATCTGTTCTAGACTTGTGGACTGTGAAGAGACCTCTTGTGGCATGTCTTGTGGGGTATGCATGGGTGTCCGAGCTGTGCGCCAGTAGTTCAAACAGACAGCTTGGTGCATTCAACAATACAAGTAGTGATGAAGTCCATCTCTCCTCCACTTTGAGCCAGGAGAGATTGACATGCATATTATTAATATTAGCTCTCTGTGTACATCCAAGGGCCAGCCGTGCTGCCATGTTCTGAAACAATTGCAATTTTCCTAAGTCCTTTTTTTGTGGGACCTGATCACACGACTGAACAGTAGTCCAGGTGCGACAAAACTAGGGCCTGTAGGATCTGCCTTGTTGAAAGTGCTGTTAAGAAGATAGAGCAGTGCTTTATTATGGACATACTTCTCCCCATTTTAGCTACTGTTGTTTTGACCATGACCATTTACAATCCAGGGTAACTTCAAGCATTTTAGTCACCTCAACTTGCTCAAGTTCAACATTATTTATTAAAAGATTTAGTTGAGGGTTTAGTGAATGATTTTTCCCAAATACTATGCTTTTAGGTTTTGAAATATTTAGGAATAACTTATTCCTAGCCACCCACTCTGAAACTAACTGCAACTATTTGTTAAGTGTTGCAGTCATTTCAGTCACTGTAGTAGCTGACTTATTGTGTTGAGTCATCCACATACATAGACACTCTGGCTTTACTCAAAGCCAGTGGCAATTCATTAGTAAAGATTGAAAAAAGTAATGGGCCTAGACAGCTGCCTTGGGGAATTCCTGATTCTTCCTGGATTATGTTGGAGAAGCTTACATTTTTTAAAAACACCCTCTGTCTTCTTTTAGACAGGTAACTCTTTATCCACAATATAGCAAGGGGTGTAAAGCCGTAACACATACGTTATGCCAGCAGCAGACAATGATCGATAATGTCCAAGAGCGCACTGAAGTCTAACAAAACAGCCCCCACAGTCTTTTTATCATCAATTTCTCTCATCCAATCATCAGTCATTTGTGTAGGTGCCATGCTTGTTGAATTTCCTTCTCTATAAGCATGCTGGAAGTTTGTTGTCAATTGGTTTACTGTAAAATAGCATTGTATCTGGTCAAAGACAATTTTTGCCAGAAGTTTACTAATGGTTGGTAACAGGCTGATTGGTTGGCTATTTGAGCCAGTAAAGGGGGCTTTACTATTCTTAGGTAGCGGAATGACTTTTGCTTCTCACCAACACTGGGGGCACACACATTCTAGTATGCTTAAATAGAAAATATGGCAAATAGGAGTGGCAATATCGTTCGCTATTATCCTCAGTAACTTTCCATCCAAGTTGCCAGACCCCGGTGGCTTGTCATTGTTGATTGACAACAATATTTTTTTCACCTCTTCCACACTAACTTTACGGAATTCAAAATTACAATGCTTGTCTTTCATAATTTGGTCAGATATACTTGGATGTGTAGTGTCAGCATTTGTTGCTGGCATGTCATGCCTAAGTTTGCTATTCTTGCTAAATAGGGTGAGCTTCACACAATGGACTTCCTCCTGGGGCACACTGGCTTAGTGCTAACAGTATAAATCTGGTTCATAGGCACAGGATGACTGCATACGATAGCTGTAGGATCAGTAGAGGCATTCAGGGCAGTTAAAGGGACATAGATTAGGTTACTTACATTGTGTCTACTGACGCCCCTGGTGTAATGTACATTTGCTGAATCATTATGACAACTCTGCGTCACAATGGTAGGGATTAGCTGAGCTGGGCTTGGGTTATTGATAAGTCGTTGTCTCAACGCAGCCTTATAGTGCTGTGAAAGGATCCAGGATCCCACATGATTTGGTTGGATCCCATCCTCCTTATAAAACGTGTTTTGTTTTCCAAAATGTATTGACATCTAATAAGTGGGACCGTGGGTGCAATCCTTGGCCATACGAGTGAACCCACTTGGCACAGATGTCAATTCAATGTCTATTCCACATTGGTTCAATGTGGTTTCCTGTAAATGACGTGGAAACAACGTTGATTCTACAAGTGTGTGCCCAGTGGGTCTTTTTCTCGTGCAAGGTTCTGGACACGGTGTACTGTAGAAGGATATTGAAATAAACGTGGTTCATGTTTTTAGTTTTACTTAAACAATGAATTGTGACCAACACGAAACACAGCCTGGACAGGTAAAGGTTTGCTTTTGAAGTATTACACTAAGAATTTAGAAAAGTACATTTTTCCAATATTCTTTGAACATGTTGAATGCATTTTCCCCACTGTTGCACATGATTCCTCGTGGGCAGAGAAGTGGGCAGCTGTCGGTGGTGATGTGGGTGGGCGTTTCCGTGGCACTGGCCTGTGTCGTCCTCTCCCTGATCACTACCCTGTGGTGTCGCTTTGTCAGCCGCAAACGCCATGGAGGATGACCACGGCAACAGGATATGCAACTCCACAGAAAACAAGACATGGGGTTTGACTTTGAACTATTGGTGTTTATAAGTAAAGCTTTATTTGGGATCCATACATAACATTGTCTCTTGGCTTGCAAGGACATCCAAATGCCAGCATTTCATTTTGGTAGTACAAAAATGAACCAAAGAAGGACAAACATTAGAAATCATATCATTTCATTTGAATAGATTTAAAATATCTCATGTAGAACTCTCATCAGTTCCAGACTGTAACAGCAGAGCTCTCGTCTCTATAACATGATGCATGAGTCATTTTAGTCTCAGTTTGAGTTTGGTCTGTAATTTGTGGCATGAATTTGACTTGAATAGTGGTATATCTACCCAACGGCGGATTTGAACAGCATCATTCCACTTGGTTTGTTGTTGTAACTAAACTAGGTTCTTCAAGAGAAAATAATATTTTTTCCTCTTATACACATTTGAAAGGGTATTTGAATTATTTGCTCTAATTTGATTCAAATATCTAAATACAATCTGGCCCTTTCTTCAAATATATATCACTAAACCATACTGGAAGTACAATGCATTTTACATTTACATTTTTTTTGTTGTATCTCAGTAGGCTAGCCTTACAGAACTGCCCACATGGTGTACAGACTTCAAAGCTGAGTTAAACCAGGAACTTCCCTCACGAGCCAATTAAATACAACAACCCTCCAGACAAAGTGTGTTGTGATTGGTTCACCAAAGACATCATGACCCCCGTGCCTTCCTGCTAGCAGCCGCACGCCTACTGTTGATGGCCTTGGTGCTGGCCCTCAGTTTTCTCAGACGCAGCTGTCGTAGCCTCAGCTGCAGGTCTTTGGGGAGCTTGCCCCCCTTGGCCAGGATCTCCTTCAGCCTCTGTTTGGGGGTCTTGGTGAGGCGGAAGTCACATATGGTGGGGTAATGCTCGTACATCACACGGCACATACGTGTGGATGGGTTGTAGCCCTCGGCACTCACCGTGACCTCGTACTCGCCCGGGTTTAGCAGGCGCCAGTAGTCCCCGTCAGCAACTGCAGTAGAGGCACAAAATGGCTACTGGTTAGTGGTAGGCTTCTCTGGCCTACACCTTTCATAACATATTCCTGCAGTGCCCTCTAGGTGCAATTTTACGACATCATTTTGAGGTTTTCTTCTTGAATCATTTACTGATGTGATTTTTTTTTTGCATGTGAGGAGGGAGACAGCCCACCTGATCTAATATGGTGGTCGATGTCATCCACTTTGATTATGGCATCTGCAATGCCAGCCTCTGTGTCTTTGTCTCTGATCACACCCTTGAGTCCTCTGTGGACCTTCAATACAAAGCAAAAATCTAGAGATCAACAACACCATCATGCTGTGTTTATACTGTATTAGACATTATTGATGGACGGACCTGCTCCATGTAGATCAGTAAAGACTCTTTGTTGTTCTCCCACTCGATGGGCAGCTCACTGGCATGGGGGAACTTATCACAGGACAACTCCACTGTCACATCGAAGCAGTTGGTGTGTAGATAGCTGAAATCATTCATGCCTGGAATAGATTTCAGGGAAATAATCATGAATGTAAATCTTAAAATGGTACTTGAAATGACAGTACAATACCCTGCTTTTCAAAGACAATGATGAGCTGAACAAGATCACAAAATGGATGACCATAAAAGTGGGGGAATTCTCACTTCCTTGGACCGTGTGCCAGTTGGCTCCGTTGATGATGTTGTTGTAGCGTTGGAAGTTTTCATTGTGACAAGGCCGGCGGTCTGGATTTGACATGACCTGGTTGGTGCTGGCATAGACCGTGGCCAGCCAGCGGAAGAAACTATTGTCCGGTGTAGGGGTGTCATCGTGAGGTGCCCAGTCTTCAGTCCTGTCGAAGGGGTAGGTGACCACCAGTTCACCCCCGTGGAGGTTGGCACTTAATACGAACGGGATGTTCTGCATCCAGTTAATGACAGCACGCGTCTCTAAGGCCACCTATTGGATATAGGTCAATGCCACAGGAATAATGCATTCAAACATTATAGTGAAGTACAACAATTGAAATGGTTTATATTCTATGTGGGATAGTTTTGACATATTCTCAAGGATATTGCTACATGACAAATCAAGAGCTTGGTTCTATAAGGTTACACAGTATGTGCATTTTTGTCAAAATTGAATTATTGACATAGCCTTGTTCTGTTCAATGTTCTTTACCTATATAGTACTCTAAATACGGCAATTCATGTTTAGTTCAAAAGAATACCATTCAAATCAATGAGGGTTCCGAACTTTAAAGCCAATTATCGCAGAATCATCTTTTTGCAGATAGATTTAAGAAAATGTTTACATTCTTGATTTTCCCCAATTCTCTAACACAATATCATAGAGTGGATACTATTTGGTGATTTGAAGAATGCATGTGAATTCTAAATGTCAACTTACAAAGGCGTCCTCTGAGGTATAGTACTCTGGTATGGGGATGTAGTGGTTGATGAGTTTGGACTTATCGTTATTTTGGAAGTCAAATTCAATAGCATCCCACATGACTTTGTTCAGGTCAGCAAAGTTGTGGTTCATGTCGATGCCCTGGTAGCTATAGCGACCGAGCGCCCACCCCGCCAACTCGGAACCCTGGGATGAGAGAAGGGTCAGAGGTCAACATGGGCCTCTTTGAATGGTTAAAGTATATTTGACCAGTAATGTTGAGCATTAAAATATACTCTCAGTAATAACAGTATAATATATTACAACAAAACATGTTATAACATGTTTTCTGAGACCTTTTGAAGGCCATTTCATAACCATCGGGGTTCATGGATGGCAGCAAGTGGATGCGTGTCTCCTTGACCAGCCGGACGATGCGCTGGTTTCCCAGTTTGTACTCCTGACAGATATACTGCATCAGGTTGAGCAGCAGCTCCCGGCCCAGGGCTTCATTCCCATGCATGCCAGCCACATAGCGGAACTCTGGCTCGCCTGCAGAGGGAGACAAAGCACATATGTAAACACAGCATAGCAGTGGCCACAAAAGTTGTTATGACCAATGATTTATATATGCACTAGATGACTGATAGGTGGCGCTGTGTTGAAGCCACCTAGCCTCCATCTTGGCACTCCCCCAATGTTGTAATAGATCTCCTACGGGGGTAGTGCCAATATGGCCGACCAGTGACTTCAAAGTCTCTCAATGGCCAAAACATAGCAATCCAGGGTTAATATACAGTACATCATTGGTTGTGACCATTAGGTTAGAAGCTATTAATCCATGATGCTCTAGTTTACCCTTATATAATCCACTGGCAGACAGTTCTGATATCCAGCACATCCTCCCTAGATAGCTTTGTGGTTTTTGACCACTTCCCTTGAGCCACTTCCCATGAGTCAAGTAACAATGTTTCCAGGGCGGGCCCAAAGAGATATGGCTGGGTGTAAATTCAATCAACAAGCATTTAAAACGGTGGCTTTTACCTGGCAAACATAACAAAACACTGGTGTGATTGGACTGAATCTAACTTAACGACCTGGTGCAGACTTAATCATTTATTTGAAAAATTATGATTTGCTTGGGAGATTACTCTCGGCTTTGGAGGAGCACAAGCCACGTTTGCTCCTAATGCTCAAGGGGCTTCTGTAGGTTCCGAGTGCAATGTTCCCGGGACGTTTTTTTAACCTCCCCTTTCTAACTCACACCACACAAACCACCCATTCAAATCATAGTTAGATCTAAATAAGAAAATACAAAATCTCAAATCTCATGACAACGATTAGAATTCTGTCCCTAGATGACCAATGAAGTCAACGCTACTAACTGGATCTCTGAGATACTGTAAGAGTAAAAGAAAATATGCTTCCACTGGGCACAGACGTCAATTCAAAGTCTATTCCACGTTGGTTTAAAACTGTGTTCTCGTAACACAGTGGGAATGGATATGGAATCATGGTTACTGTTCCGGTTGAAATAAGGCCCCAAGTCTTAACCACAGAATGAATGCATTGTTGATAGAAAACACCTGTCCAGAGAGTCTGAATGGCACAGGTCCTGACTGTGTCAAAGCATGTAAATCACAGACAGTACATTCTTTGGAGAACAAGAACCTCAGACACCCTCCCATAAACTATTTACATTTCTGTCCTCTCCTTTCTGTTGTTCTTGACTGTATTTTTTTTCACAGCCATGAAATGAATTGTACGATCAGTTTTTACAGTATCTGTGCATCACCCCCCCCCCTTGCCAGTGGAAAATGTAAACTAGTCTGGCTTATCCTCTGCCAATGGAAATGGAGGTTAACAACAGAATTAGGTCAAGTTAGACAGACAAAAAACATTCAACGCTTTTATTCTCTTAAAAAAACAAGCCAATATTCTAAATTGTCATTTTAAGACTAGTCACGGCTTCTCCTTATATTCCAGTGCACAGGCAAACCAGTTCTCTGTCTGTGGCATTCCTGGCTCCCTCTCCCATTATGAGTTCTGGCGGCAAGGGGTATTAGTGGTTGCCAGAGCTGGTAGACCGGCTCAATGGGCGCCGAGCGTGGTCAATGAGTCCAAAGCAAACACTTTAGACATGTCAGAGTGAACCAAGGATTGACTCCAGTCTCTGAGAGCATACTGTACAAAGTACTATAGCAGTGGCATTGCAGATAAGTTCCAACCTGGACTTTACATAGTAAACGTAAATCCAGGACACTCCAATTAGTATGATATGTGTTAATTTGTGGATGTCTGTCATCCTTTTCCTATGATATGTTACGGATTACAATTCGTATGATACACTATATATACAAAAGTATGTGGACACACCTTCAAATTAATGTATTCCGCTATTTCATCCACACCCGTTGCTGACAGGAGTATAAAATCGAGCACACATCCATGCAATCTTCATAAAGTGGTGTAAAGCTCGCCGCCATTGGACTCTTGAGCAGTGGAAACACGTTCCCTAGAGTGATGAATCACGCTTCACCATCTGGCAGACGAATCTGAGTTTGGCAGATGCCAGGAGAGCGCTACCTACCCCAATGCATAGTGCCAACTAAAGTTTGGTGGAGGAGGAATAAGGGGCTGGTGCTGTTTTCATGGTTTGGGCTAGGCAACAGTTTGGGCAAGGCCCTTTCCTGTTTCAGCATGATAATGCCCCTGTGCACAAAGCGAGGCCCATACAGAAATGGTTTGTCGAGATCCGTGTGGAAGAACTTGACTGGCCTGCACAAAGCCCTGACCTCAACCCATCGAACACCTTTGGGATGAATTGGAACGCTGATTGATAGCCAGGCCTAATCGCCCAACATCAGCATCCAACCTCGCTAATGCTCTTGTGGCTGAAAGGAAGCAAGTCTCTGCAGCAATGTTCCAACATCTAGTGGAATGCCTTCCCAGAAGAGTGGAGGCTGTTATAGCAGCAAAGGGGGGGACCAACTCCATATTAATGGCCATGATTTTTGGAATGAGATGTTTGACGAGCAGGTGTCCACATACTTTTGGTCATGTAGTGTATGTTGTGAATTGCAATTCGTACAATATTTTATGTATTACCAAAACGTATGACAGGTTACGAATTACAATTTGTTGTCGCTAAGGTTAGCTAGGTGGCTAGTTGGCTAACGCTAATGCTATGGGTTAAGTTTTAGGGTTAGGGGAAGGGTTAGCTAACATACATATGTAGTTGCAAAGATGCTATAATGCAAAAGTTGTCCGTGATGAAATTTGAACACGCAACCTTTGGCTTGCTAGACATTCAAGTTATACACCCACCCACCCAACTTTATTATTTTTTAAGTAACCTTCTGTCTTATGTAACCATACTAAACATATCATTTTAATTTGAGTGTCCCTGATTTACATTTAATGTGTTACGTCTAGTCTATGAGGCCAGGCTGTAAGCTATGTAGCATTGCCTCATGCTAAAACTTCATAAGGTGTAATAGGCCTATATCTACTCACCTAGCTCATGCTTTCCAGGGTGGTCGGAGATCTCCATGACGTACATCTTGAGACCCATGTGACTCTTCCCGATGCTGTAGATATGTGTGATGTCAGGGCAGGCCTCGGTCACTGATTTCATGAGCTGAGGAGGGACAGAGTTATGGTGTTGTCTGGTTGGGTATAAGACTTCCATTCCTGTGGGACCCCCAGTGTATGCACATTTTTTGGGGAAATATATATTTTTGCATCTGGGGGGTCCACCAGGAATGGATTGAGTTACACTGCCTTATGACGGTTAAGTGTGACTGAGAAGGATGCATCGGGATGTACAGTACAGTTTGTCTACCGTACAACTGGATACAAAGTCTTGGTTTAGTTTGCTGAGCACATGGGGAGAGTGCGGTATGTGTAGTGCGGTATGTGTAGTTCGGTGTGTGTAGTGCGGTATATGTGGTGCGGTGTGTGTAGTGCGGTATGTGTAGTGCGGTGTGTGTAGTGCGGTGTGTGTAGTGCGGTATGTGTAGTGCTGTATGTGTAGTGTGGTATGTGTAGTGCGGTGTGTGTAGTGTGGTGTGTGTAGTGCGGTATGTGTAGTGCGGTATGTGTAGTGCTGTGTGTGTAGTGTGGTGTGTGTAGTGCGGTGTGTGTAGTGCGGTATGTGTAGTGCGGTGTGTGTAGTGTGGTGTGTGTAGTGCGGTGTGTGTAGTGCGGTATGTGTAGTGCGGTATGTGTAGTGCGGTGTGTGTAGTGTGGTGTGTGTAGTGCGGTATGTGTAGTGCGGTATGTGTAGTGTGGTGTGTGTAGTGCGGTGTGTGTAGTGCGGTATGTGTAGTGCGGTATGTGTAGTGCGGTGTGTGTAGTGCGGTATGTGTAGTGCTGTATGTGTAGTGTGGTATGTGTAGTGTGGTGTGTGTAGTGCGGTGTGTGTAGTGCGGTGTGTGTAGTGCGGTGTGTGTAGTGCGGTAAGTGTAGTGCTGTATGTGTAGTGCGGTATGTGTAGTGCGGTATGTGTAGTGCAGTGTGTGTAGTGCGGTATGTGTAGTGCTGTATGTGTAGTGTGGTATGTGTAGTGTGGTGTGTGTAGTGCGGTGTGTGTAGTGCGGTGTGTGTAGTGCGGTAAGTGTAGTGCTGTATGTGTAGTGCGGTATGTGTAGTGCGGTGTGTGTGTATGTGTGGACACGAGCCTAATGTTACATCCTACCGGTCAGACTCACCTCAAGCTCTTTACTGAGCGGTAGTGGCAGTGTAGTGAGGAGAAGAAAAAAACACTAATAATATTTGTCTTTCGGTGAGACTGGGGGAGGGAGCTCCAACCAGAAACCCTCTGCTTCCAGGACAGACTCAGTCAAGCGCCAGAGAGTAGATTGAAGTGAAGGGAGGAAGTTTCTTTGCTAACTGTTGCATGCCATGTCCCTGCTGCTGTGTTCATAATGCACAACATCACAAAATCTGAGCCAGCGTAGGATTGTTTTTAAATGAGAAATTGTATTATTTTCTAAGTCACTGTTGTGTAGTTCTAAATGGTGAATCAGTTGTTTGGAATTATAATGATAATTCTCTCAGACACAAGCAACCCATTCGAAACCTCTCGCGACCCAAATGTGAGTTATAACTCCCCCTCCCACACCACCAGTTGAGAGTTGCTGCTGTATTCTTATTGGTGGAAGAGTTGTTGGAAGAGAACAGGATGTAGTTGCGTTGATGTATGGCTGTGAAGGTGGTCAGTTCATTATCAAATCTGCTCTACCATAATTCTAAAGAACCCTAAAACTACACCAGTAGCCTTGGGTGAGTGCTGAAGGTCTCCACTTCAGCACTTACTTTCCTCATCTCCTTGTAGTTGTGGTGTCTGAAGTCCAGCTTGTCTTTGGTGCCTTGCTCTGTCTGCTGCCAAGCGTAGATGTTGTTGGGATCTACAGGAGGGGAAAGACACAACATAATGGAAATGCAATGACATTTGAATGTCGTTGAGGTTCTGGTTCCTGTGTCTTAATCTAGTGTTGGGAGGATGTTGGGATGTTGGCGGTGGACGGACCTGGTAGGGTACAGCCCAGAACCTCAGCTCTCAGACAGATAGTTCCGTTCTCGTACCAGCTCTGTGGATTGATACGGATGTAGCGCGCCACTGTTGCCGACTCGTTAAATAGGGCCAACACTGGAGTTTCAGTATCCTGGTTCCCCTCAAATACCTACAGTACAGGAAAAAGCCAATAGTGGAGATAGGTCATGCTCTATGAAGAGAGGACTTCATATTCAATGAAGTATTTATTTATTGTTTCTCGAATTGCAGACTGCATCTTTAATAGATTATACAATAGCTTCCAATTTTGCAGTTTCCGTCTCTCTGCCAGTCACATTTTCACTCTACCCCTTTGCCAAACCAGTGACACAGACTGGTAACTAGATGGTGCAATCTGCCACAGTGTGCCCATAGAGAGTAAGGCTTGTGGGTTGGCAAGGTTGGCACAGTTGGCAAGGTTGGCACAGTGGAGTCAGCTATGGCCAGGGCAAACTGTCAGCGCCATGGTCAGCTTGCCAACAGGCAGTGGAATGTCATTGGTCAATGTCAGAGCACAGTAGATATGAATACCTCACTGGACCACATAATGATTTATTACATTTTTTTTTGTTTTTTTTGTTTTTTTAATATATTTTTTAATTGAACCTTTATTTAACTAGGCAAGTCAGTTAAGAACAAATTCTTATTTACAATGACGGCCTACCCCGGCCAAATCCGGACGACGCCGGGCCAATTGTGCGCCGCCCAATGGCACTCCCAATCACGGCCGGATGTGATACAGCAACTTGACAATTGGGTAATGAGGAATAAAATAGTAAGCTATTCAAGAAATAAAAATGGGTGGAATATCTGAATTTTGCAGTGAAAGTAATGGGAAGAAGGCAATAGATTAGGGTTACTACATATCATATTTTAATGTACTGTACTGAATCAACTCACAGCCTCTTTAGTCCCATTCATAGCTGGCTGCCAGACCAGGGTGTCATTACTGAACTGGACCTTGTAGGTGAGTATGAAGTCCCAACTGTTAGGAAAGACAGGCGCAACTATTTAGCAATGTCCATACGACATTTACAATACATACAATTCATTGCTATGACTACATCACTGCACAATGGGGGCTTGGTGAACATGTGCCGTGACCTCCACTGACCTCCAGATTGAGCTGCGTCCCTGCAGGATGACCCCGGTGAAACGCGTGGGTCGCCGGGCATCCACCTCCAGCCACTGTTTCTTATCCTCATACTGGGCGCACCACGCCCCGTCATAGATGTCCCCGTCCTCGATACCCGACTACCCAGACAGACAGATTTTATTTACAAAGTGCATTTTACAAATCTAAACACAAGCTGTAGATGTGGTTACCACAGAATAATGCATGGATAAAAAAAATGGTAAGAATGGCAGTAACATTTGTTGTGTTTGCTAACAGTGGTGAGAGACCCGTAGACTAGTTCTTGGTCTCACCTGGATGTTGAGTCGACCACGGTGAGGTCCAAGTCCCCGGCGCTTGTAGGACGAGGCCCGCAGCTGTGTGTCCTTCACCCTCAGAGACTCCAGCCCCAGCGGAGGGCACTCTGACAGTCACGTAAGGAGAACAAGGTCACCGAGGAGAACAAGGTCACTCACACACACACACACACACACACACGTCAAATATTGACTTGCAGAGAAGAAATGGATCTAACGTGTAAGAAAGCTGTCCATGAACATGACATGTCCATGGGAATTACAAGTAGAATTTAATGCCTTGACAGGAGCCGTAGTAGAAGGGAGATTGAGAGACTGTCCACTGGGCACAGATGTCAATTCAACATCTATTCCAAGTTGGTGGAAACAACGTTGATTCAACCAGTGAGTGTCCAGTGGGTGCATACATGCGCAATTCTCTAAGGTATTTGAGCATGAAAGAGAGTAAGAGGGAAAGCGATGAAGAGATGCAGAAGCGTGCAGGAAAGAGAGACTTCCTGTGTATCCATGCGAGGAGCAGACAGGCGCTCATTGTCTGAGGAGCTAAGCCTGGTCGACTGGTCCTCTAAACACTAGTTCCTGTGTTAGGGCTGTGAGTGGTCTCTCTTAAAACCCTAATACCCTTTTGCCTTAGAGGCCTGCAGGATCTCTCCACGGGGGTCATTGTGACCGAGAGCATTGCTCTGCTCCAAGAGCTAATTGTTTAAAACTACTCAAACTTTGTTGACAGTAGTCTGCCAAGTAAAGTAGCCAACTGATCTACTGAACTAGTGAAGTGATGCCAAAGACATTAACCTCATGTCAACAACGGTTTAGTCGTTTTTATGAAAATTGTGTTTTTACTCCTATACTATTTGTGTTAGGAGAATTGGCAAACACAAGGAGTCAATGATTTCTTAGAGCTATCCTATTCATTTTACATCCTAATTTAGAGCATAGGAAACATTGTATAATCTTTATGCATTAAATCATGCCCAACCTCAACAATTTGTATAGTTTCTTCAGTGGCACCAGTTGAAGAGAGACAATTTTCAGAATGCAGTTTAGATACTACAGCAAACTATCCAGTGGCCTTTGGGGTTACTCATCATCATTTTACCAGTACATTAGTCATGATGAAAAACAGCTTGGCAGATCAGCCAACCTACAACATGAATATTTAAAACATTAGACTCCCTTTTTCTGAGGAAAAACTGGGGAAACTCATAACTTCCCCCTGCTTTGGGGCCTCACGGTCCCCCTGCTTTGGGGCCTTACGGTCCCTCTGCCTCATTACACACGAACTTCCTATTCGGCTCGGCTCCTGATTCAAGGTATATCTCTCCATCTGGCCCCTGTAATTCCAGTTCTCTTTCCGCCAGATTCCCCCCCCCCCCCCACACACACACAGGGAGAGGCTTCCATGCAGCACTGAGCAGTAATGAGAGAGAGGGAGAGCGCGAGAAAGAGAGAGAGATAGAGAGCGAGGATGAGCAGGAAATACTACAGAAGACTAGTGTCAGTTGCTGGAGAACAAAAGCACAACAACTATTTAAGCAAGGGAATGTTTTGTTTTGCTCTACTACTGCCAGCACTGTAGCTACTCTGTCATCAAGCAACGCTGCCAATGTCAGTTGTCTGTCATTTATGCATTTCAAAGTTGAAATGAAAATGTACCATGCGTTGTACACGGTAAGGAAAAAGAGCGCTGCACAGTATACAGTATGTTGTCTATTAGGCATCTACCCGTTCTCATACTGTACATGTCACTCAGGGAAGTTCCCCATACATACGTCCCACTGGCTTCACCTGGCAGCGAAGGGCGCCCAATGATTTTGGGTTTGCTTTTTTTTACAACCTTGGGCTTGCGCTTCTTAGGTAGGACTTTGGGTTTCTTGACTTTCTTCCATATCTTTTTAGGCTTCTTTACTGCCTTTACACTCCTGGTGGACCACTTGGCTACAAAAGGCAAACCGTCTCATCAACAAAGACGCACATTGTCAAATGTGAAAGTATGATGTGCATCATAAGGACTACACAACACATTCTCAGGCTATGCTATGATATGGTGTCTTGGTACTGAATGTAGATTGCTGACTCAGCCAGTTTAACTCGGGGGTTTTCTGATGGTCTGTGTCTACAAGACAGCTGGTTCCCATCACAACCTGATAACCCCCAAGCTAAACACTTGTAGAACCAACCCCCTGGACTTGGTTTCCAAGACCACAGAACTGCAGCATAGATATAACAACCCCCTGTAAACTCGTGTTTTCCCTGCCTTGCACTCCACAGTTGTTATTTATCCCATTCGTTTGCAAATGTGTGTTTTCAGAGTTGTTTGTTGATGGACATGGTCTAAATGATTTCAATGTAAGAAATTAAAGATAAATATGTAGATGATTTTTAACCAATAGGCTGTGCCCAAGGCCGAAATACCGCATTTGGGGCCCTGGGGAAAACCTTTTTTTTTAGGGGGGGGGCGGGGAATGGCTAATTTCCCACATTTTGACGTTGGACAGAGAGAAATGTGTTGTTTTTAAAGCTCATCTCATACTATTCATATTTTGCTATGAGGATGAGAGAAAATGTTGCAATTTTAAAGCAAACTTCCTGAAATTCTACACACTTTGGCATTGCTTATGACCCCAACCCCCCTGAAGGTTGGGGCCTTGGGGCACGTGCCCTGTGAGCCCGTTATGTAATCTGGCCCTGGCTGTGTCTTTCACACATTTACTTGATGCAGAAGTGAGATGTCAGATATCTGCCCAAAAAAATTACACTTGAAAGACACATGAGATCATTTATTAAAAATGTCTGTAATATCTACAACAATGTCAAGCCTACGTCTATAATAACACATCACATAATGCATAATATTGTTTCAATATTTCATTTAGCAGTTGACCTGTATTTTACATCCGCAAATACATTTCAATGCTGCTCACCAAATTCGAGTGGTTCATCATCAGGTTCTTTGTTCCATACTCTTTTTTCCACTTTCTTGTCGATACCCCCATTGAGGTCTTCTGTGTTGAAACTATAGTTAGCGGTGGTGGTCGTTTTCGGTGGTCTAGTAGTAGTTGTCAGTACCTTTGAAGTCGTTGTGGATGTCAACCTTACCGCTGGTGCGTTGGTGCTTTTATTGCTCTGGGTAGTACTTGGTTTAGTTGTAGAATCTCGTTTCTCAGTCGGGGTAACAGTTGTAGTTGCATTATAATCCACAGACCTCACTGTAGTTGTGCCATTGCCAAATGAAACGAGACCATATGATCCACATATCAAACACGACAAAACAAAGGTAAAGTACAGGGATTGTGCCATAACTGTCCCTTCAGACATTCCGGGTGAATATTGACAATTTAAACGTCCCCCATTCCACACGAAGGTCCACCCATAGACTTACATAATACGGGTCCCGTGCACAATCCGTTGCGCATGCAGAAGTAACAGGGCGGCTGCCCATAAATGTTCTGTGTCTAGAACATTTATAAAAGCTTCACAATAAGAGCCCTCATTTGACAGTTTAAAAATGTACACATGTAAAAGATATCATCACAAGGCTGTAGTTATTATTAAAGGAGGGAACTGTAAGCTATGTCTATGTCAGTCCTACTGAATAATTGGTCTGTCTAACAGTCTACTTTCTGAACCATAGCTCTACAATTATTTTCATATTATTAAAACGATTCTAATTATTTGCAATATCATAATGTTACGATAAGGAGGCTAATGAGCGTTTAATTTGATGGAAAAAAGCAGAAGCTGCTTCAGCTTTGTGACGTGCTTGTGATTACTAAACAGAACAGAGTACCGCTAAAGTCCGAAATATTGATGTCGATGTGCTTCCATCTAGTGGTCAAAGTTGAGTATTACAACCACCAAATTCAAGAATAACTTTCAGTTTGAATGTAGAAGATAAACGTAGAACATTGCTTCACTTGCTCAGACTGAGCTTGCGGGGACTGGCATGGCAATGATTGCTAAAACTTAAGTTAATACAATTATTAAGTGTGCATTTATTGTCTATGTTTTGGTAGGGATATCGAAAGAGAGCTAGGACAAATGTCAGATGTATCAAAGGCAATGTTGCATTGCTCAGCAAGTATAGGACATTTGTCACAAACGGGTGATTATAGCTCCTAGAAATTCTAAATTAAAGGCTTACTGTCTTACCTGTCATGTATCTGTAAAATCGTACATGGAATCCATATGGATTGTTTATTGCGATCACCCGAATCATTAGCATTGTAGGGCTTTGATTTAAAATGACGTTCTGTAAATGGGATAAAATGTGTCAGGGAAGATATACTCACTAGATGGCGCCAGTGACCAGATTTTGAGCTGAACATTTGGAGTGCCAAAGTAGAGACCAAATAATATTTTTTTTGCTATTATTGACATTTTAAATAGTCTTGTCTAATTCCTGTATTATATTTATAATAAGCAACAAAGCTTTTGGTAGCTGTCTTCTGTCATTTTATCTACATTTTGTGGAATGATGAAATATAATTGTACGTAATTGTCATTGATTACCGTTTTGATAAATGATTGGGGTAGGAAATAATTATTAGATTTTTAAATCATTTTTTTTTTAAAACATGGTGGGCATATATGATGCCACCTATGTTATTTCTTGGTGGATAACAACATTTTACACCTGCCTTACTATTGTACTGCAGCGGCTTACTTTACTTAATGGAACATTCTTTCACAGCTCTCCTTTCATTTTATTTCTCTCTGTCAACATGTAAGGAATTATAAATGGATGTTTCTGCATTATGCATTGACGTTTTGTTAGGACAATGTTCATTTGCCCAAACACTTGAGGAGACTTTCCAGTCCTCCCTAAGTTATGCATGCTATATTCAAATGAGTCACGTTGCAGGTTTTCCAGTGTACATTCAGGTTCCGCCCCACTTACTCTCTTCCGGGAAAATGAATTCATCACATGCAGGTATTTGGACCTCGGTTAGTTGGATCTCGTCCCCAACATCCTGCTGTGTCCTTTTAGACCTGGTGTAGTAGTGTTAATGCCTTTTACTTTGAAACACTGGACCCAAGCAATGATATGAAAGCATGCCCAGAGACATCACATAACAGAAATTGGGAATGCTGCTAACTTTTTGTGACTTGACCAAATATACTGTATGTTTTATTGTCATGTGCAACTTTAACACATTTTCATATTTATCTTATACAAACGCATACAAAAATGTACATGCACACTTAATTCAGCACGTGCACGTGCCAAAGAAGAGTGAGCAACTCGTTGGAGACAGCAGAGAAAAAGTATTCCAGCTCTTAAAGCTAGTCAAGAAAAATAGGCCTGGTGTCAATCAAATCCCCATGATGTAATAATGTGACCAATATATGTCTAGCGTCTTATCCCTGACTTCATTGGTATTTAAACACGGCAGAACATTGTGTGTTATTGTTGGGATAGGCAGGCCAGTTCGTGAGATCGCAAGGTTTTGGGCATGTGTAGCAGAAAAAGGCAGGAAGCACCCAGTTGTATTGGTCCCAGTGGACTGATTTGAACATAATAGTTGTTTTGAACGTAGCACCATCATTTAAATAGCTAATTATAATCGGATTTAACAAATAAATAAAATAGGACCTTCCCACCTTTTCATTTTTTTACTGCAGAAAAGTTTTGCCCGTTGTAAATCTAAGCAGTGGGAGAATATTTGATCATGCTCTCTCAGTGTTCCTCTGGATGTTGTTCGGATTTTGTTTAGCGGCCTTTTTCTCAGACTCTTCATCTATACCGTTGTCATAGAACAATTAGTATGTTCATAAAACAACCCACTGGGCTTCAACACCGGTTGAATCAACGTTGTCTCCACGTCAATTCAGGGAAATTACCGCGCCATCAGAAAGTATTCAGACCCCTTGACTTTTACCACATTTTGTTACGTTACAGCCTTATTCTAAAATGGATAGTTAAAAAAAAAAAACTCAGCAATCTACACACAATACCTCCTAACGACAAAAGCTAAAAAAGGTTAAAAAAAGAAGAAAATAAATACCTTATTTACATAAGTATACAGACCCTTCGCTACGAGACTCGAAATTGAGCTCAGGTGCATCCTGTTTACATTGATCATCCTTGAGATGTTTATAGAACTTGATTTGGAAATGCACACAATTGTCTATACAAGGTCCCACAGTTGACAGTGCATGTCAGAGCAAAAACCAAGCCATGAGGTCGAAGGAATTGTCCGTAGCTCAGACAAAGGATTGTGTCGATGCACAGATCTGGGAAAGGGTACCAACAATGTTCCGCAGCATTGAAGGTCCCAAGAACACAGTGGCCTCCATAATTCTAAAATGGAAGAAGTTTGGAACAACCAAGACTCTTTCTAGAGCTGGCTGCCCGGCCAAACTGAGTAATCGGGGAGAAGGTCCTTGGTCAGGGAGGTGACCAAGAACCCCATGGTCACTCTGACAGAGCTCTAGAGTTCCTTTGTGGGTATGGAAGAACCTTCCAAAGGACAACCATCTTTGCAGGCACCTAAATACTCTCAGACCATGAGAAAATATTCTCTGGTCTGATAAGACCAAGATTAAACTCTTTGGCCTGAATGCCAAGCGTCACGTCTGAAGGAAACGTGGCACCATCCCTACTGTGAAGGATGGTGGTGGCAGCATCATGCTGTGGGGATGTTTTTCAGTGGCAGGGTCTGGGAGACTAGTCAGGATTAAGGGGAAAGATCAACGGAGCAAAGTACAGAGAGATCCTTGATGAAAACCTGCTTAGGACCTCAGGCTGCGGTGAAGGTTCAATGACGCTAAGCACACAGCCGAGACAATGCAGGAGTGGATTCGTGACAAGTCTCTGGATGTCCTTTAGTGGCCCAGCCAGAGCCCGGACTTGAACCCGAGGAGATCTGAAAATAGTTGTGCAGCAAAGCTCTCAATCCAACCTGACAGACCTTGAGAGAATCTACAGAAAAGAATGGGAGAAACTCCCCAAATACAGGTGTGCCAAGCTTGTAGTGTCATACCGAAGAAGACTCTATGCTGTAATCGCTGCCAAAGATGCTTCAACAAAGTACTGAGTAAAGGGTCTGAATACTTACAGTTGAAGTCGGAAGTTGACATACACTTATGTTGGAGTCATTAAAAATAGTTTTTCAACCACTCCACACATTTCTTGTTAACAAACTATAGTTTTGGAAAATCGGTTAGGACATCTACTTTGTGCATGACACAAGTAATTTTTCCAACAATTGTTTACAGACAGATCATTTCACTTATAATTCACTGTATCACAATTCCAGTGGGTCAGAAGTTTACATACACTAAGTTGACTGTGCCAAGGTACAGCTTGGAAAATTCCAGAAAATTATGTCATGGCTTAGAAGCTTCTGATAGGCTAATTGACATCATTTGAGTCAATTGGTGGTGTACCTGTGAATGAATTTCAAGGCCTACCTTTAAACTAAGTGCCTCTTTGCTTGACATCATGGGAAAAGCAAAAGAAATCAGCCAAGACCTCAGAATTTTTTTTTTTGACCGCCACAAGTCTGGTTCATCCTTGGGAGCAATTTCCAAACGCCTGAAGGTACCACATTCATCTGTACAAACAATAGTACGCATGTTTAAACACCATGGGACCACACAGCCGTCATACCGCTCAGGAAGGAGACGCGTTCTGTCTCCTAGAAATGAACGTACTTTGGTGCGAAAAGTGCAAATCAATCCCAGAACAACAGCAAAGGACGCTGTGAAGATGCTGGAGGAAACAGGTACAAAAATATCTATATCTACAGTAAAACGAGTCCGATATCGACATAACCTGAAAGGCCGCTCAGCAAGGAAGAAGCCACTGCTCCAAAACCGCCAAAAAAAGCCAGACTATGGTTTGCAACTGTACATGGGGACAAAGATTGAACTTTTTGGAGAAATGTCCTCTGGTCTGATGAAACAAAAATATAACTGTTTGGCCAAAATGACCATCGTTATGTTTGGAGGAAAAGGGGGGAGGCTTGCAAGCCGAAGAACCCCATCCCAACCGTGAAGCACGGGGGTGGCAGCATCATGTTCTGGTGGTGCTTTGCTGCAGGAGGGACTGGTGCACTTCACAAAATAGATGGCATCATGAGGAAAGAAAATTATGTGGATATATTGAAGCAACATCTCAAGACATCAATCAGGAAGTTAAAGCTTGGTCGCAAATGGGTCTTCCAAATGGACAATGACCCCAAGCATACTTCCAAAGTTGTGGCAAAATGGCTTAAGGACAACAACGTCAAGGTATTGGAGTGGCCATCACAAAGCCCTGACCTCAATCCTATAGAAAATCTGTTGGCATAACTGAAATAGTGTGTGTGAGCAAGGAGGCCTACAAACCTGACTCAGTTACACCAGCTCTGTCAGGAGGAATGGGTCGAAATTCACCCAACTTATTGTGTGGAAGGCTACCCGAAACATTTGACCCAAATTAAACAATTTTAAAGGCAATGCTACCAAATACTAATTGACTGTATGCAAATTTCTGACCCACTGGGAATGTGATGAAAGAAATAAAAGCTGAAATAAATCATTCTCTCTACTTTTATTCTGACATTTCACATTCTTTAAATAAAGTGGTGATCCTATACTTTAAAGATTTTGAATTGTAATCACTTCATAATTCACAACCAAAATTGATATCAGTAAAACACTATAACTAATTCATAGGTATACCCTTAATTGTTACTATCCTCCCTCCTCATGAGGGTGAGACATTACAAAATATCTTCAAAATATCTTCAAGATATCTTCAAGATATGTTCAAGATATTTTGGTAACAGAATTACAAGGCTCGAGTTAATGTTTCTTAAACTTACAGAAGGCAGAATATTTTCTCCTAAACTAAATATAAGAATTGATATTAGTTGCCAGAGGTCTTTACTTTAATATTATTGTGTTTTGATGTATTTCTAATACCCTTTACAAAATACCCCTTAATACCCTCTAATACCCTCTTTCTGGTAAATGTTGTCTAAGACACATTTTCCACCTGTTTGATCAGAAATCAAAGCCTTTGCTTATTCCTAATATTTAGGATGGAAAATGTTGGGGGAAATGATATACAGTGTCTTCAGAAAGTATTTACACCCTTTTACTTTTTCCAAATGTTGTTGTGTAAAGCTAGAATTTAACATTTTTATTGTGTCATTGATCTACCCCATAATGTCAAAGTGGAATTTTCTAGAACATTTTAGAAATGAATAAAAAAATGACAATCTAAAATGTCTTGAGTCAGTAAGTATTCAACCCCTTTGTTATGGCAAGTCTAAATAAGTTCAGTAGTTAAAATGTGCCTAATAAAACACAAGTTGTTTGGACTCATTCCGTGTTCAATAATAATGATTAATATGATTTTTGAATCACTACCCCATCTCTGTACCCCTCACATACAATTATCTTTAAGGTCCCTCAATTGAGTAGTGAATTTGAAGCACAGATTCAACAACAAGGTTTTCAAATGCCTCGTAAAGAAGGGCACCGATTGGTAGATGTATTAAAAAAATAGCAGACATTGAATATCCCTTTGAGCATGGTGAAGTTATAGATTAGGCTTTGGATGGTGTATCAGAGGGGAAGGAAACTGCTCAGGGATTTCACCATGAGGTCAACGGTGACTTTAAAACAGTTAGAGTTTAACGGCTGTGACAGGAGAAAACTGAGGATGGATCAACAACATTGTAGTTACTCCACAATACTAACATAAATGACAGAGTGAAAAGAAGGAAGCCTGTACAGAATAAAAACATTCAAAAACATGCATCCTGTTTACAACAAGGCACTAAAGTAATACTGCAAAAAATGTGGCAAAGCAATTAACTTCTTGTCCTGAATACAAAGTGTTATGTTTGGGGCAAATCCAATACAACACATTACTGAGTACCACTCTCCATATTTTCAAGCTGGCTGCATCATGGGCATACTTGTTATTTTTAGGGACTGGGGAGTTTTTCAGGATAAATAAGAAACGGAATAGAGCAAAGCACACGCAAAATCCTAGAGTAAAACCTGGTTCAGTCTTCTTTCCAACAGGCACTGCGAGACAAATTCACCTTTCATCAGGACAATAAAACACATGGCCAAATTTACATTGGAGTTGCTTACCAAGACGACATTGAATGTCCCTGATTGGCCTACTTACAGTTTTGACTTAAATCAACCTGAAAATCTATGGCAAGACTTGAAAATGGCTTTCTAGAAATGAATAACAACCAACTTGACAGAGCTTGAATACTTTTCTAAAGAACAATGTGTAAATGTTGTACAATCCAATTAGAGACTTACCCAGAAAGACTCACAGCTGTAATCGCTGCCAAAGGGGATACTACTGTATTGTCTCAGGGGGATGAATGCTTATCTAATCAAGATATATTAGTGTTTTATTTGAATGTCATTTTTAAAATAGATTTGAACATTTTTCTTCCACTTTGGCATTACCGAGTATCTTGTGTAGATCGTTGCCGTGAAAGGACGATTAAATACATTTTAACACAACAAAATGTGGAAAAAGTAAATGTGTGAATACTTTCTGAAAGCACTGTATGCCTTCATCTGTCAAAAATATAGACTCTTAACTCTCATTGACATGCTCCTCAGAACTTTACATGTTGGAGCTCATGGGTCCTTTTACATGGAAATGCCCAAGACAAAAACACATGTGTGACCACTAACCAACGTTTTCAACAATGCAAATTCATTACTTCGTATTGACTTCCCATTAAATCACTATTCTGGAGAAAAAAAATAGATTTTGGAAATTCATTGTAATTATGTCTGATACAGTATCTGTTGGTTATAATGAACTATTCAATAATTCCCTGATTCAATGTCAGGCAGGTCACCCATGATACAAGTAAGTATTCGACTTCAATCCATGTCTGAGGACGTTGGGAGATGACATGGAAACTGGCCACTAGCGGCAACAGTGAGCGCTGAGCACCGTGGATGGGGGTAAGCATCTGCCTCTAGTTCGCAGGGTTGCATGTTCAAATCAAGCGCTAGAAAGTTGTTATTGATATTTTTGTTTTAAAACCTCTCTGGGATAGGGTCTAGTTTCCTGAATTTCCACCTGACTGACGTGCCCAAAGTAAACTGCCTGTTACTCAGGCCCAGAAGCCAGGATATGCATAGAATTGGTAGCATTGGATAGAAAACACCTTGAAGTTTCTAAAATAATGTCTGAGACTATAACAGAAATGATATGGCAGGTGAAAATCCAACCGGACATTTTTTTGAATATTTGTTTTTTGAGCTCCCAGGCTCTTATGATGGGTTCCTTTTGTTTCTATGTAAATCTGTCTCCCAGATTGCAAGTCCTATGGCTTCCACTAGATGTCAACAGTCTTTATTCAATGTTTCAGGCTTGTTTTTAAAAAAATGAACAAGTATTTGGAAATTTTGTGAGAAGAGCGCCGAAACAATATCAGTCTTTTGGCGCGCACTTACTAATTTTCCTTTCCTATTGAACATACTACTTTCTGTATGAAATATTATAGTTTATTTACATTTTAGTGTACCGGAGGATTAAATAGAAATGTCGTTTGACTTGTTTGGACGAAGTTTAGCGGTAGCTTTTTGGACTCCTTTATCTGCATATTGAACAAGTGGATTACGGAAATCGATGGCGCCAACTAAACGGACCTTTTGGGATATAAAGAAGGATTTTATCTAACAAAACGACCATTCAAGTTGTAGCTGGGATCCTTGGGATTGCAAACAGAGGAAGATCAAGCCTGTGCTGGTTGACAAATATGTTGATGTGGGGCGCCGTCCACAGACAATCGCATGGTATGCTTTCGCAGTAAAGCCTTTTTCGAAATCAGACGACACAGTTAGATTAACAAGAATGTAAGCTTTTAAATGATATAAGACTTGTATGTTCATGGATGTTTAATATTACAATTATTTATTTGAATTGCGCGCCCTCCAATTTCACAGCTAGCGGGACGCCTATCCCAAACATGAATCCTTACCGTTAACCATTCAGAGTTAATGCCTAACCTTAAGAATTCAGAGTTAATGACTAAACTTAACCATGGAACGATACAGAGAATTAACCAACAGTTAAAAAATGTGACGTTTGAGAAACACGGATGAACGTCTAATTCTGACTCGAGACTATGAGAGCTTGTTGTTCAATGTCTCAGGCTTACAGTAAACAGTGGAGTGGAGATGGGCTATCGCTCGACGGCTGTCAGTACAATAATGACCAGAGAGTTGTGTGTTTCTGTCTCTGTCTGTCTGTCTGCGAGCATGGGTGGACATTTATGAGTGTGTGAGCGGGAGTGAACGTGTGAGTGAGTGAGTGAGTGAGTACTGATTTAAACCGCATGCGGCCCTGTAAAGACCATATTACCACAGGGTTCCGGTTTCACTGCACCTTGTGTGAGACAAGTGTATCTTTCACAATCATCGAAAGGAAGGATTTAGTGTAAATGCTCTCCATTTGGCAGCGCTCTCTCATTTCTCAGCGCAGAGGAACTCAAATAAACTCCAATTACCCAGAAGGACCAGGTGAACGGTTTAAATAGAGCGTCTTTCAATTCCTTTCAGGACAGTTTAAGTCACAGAACATGACAGGGAATTGACTACAATATGACACCCATAACTGAAACAGGTAAAACTTGTATTCCTTTACAGCCCAGCATAAAGTGTATGCGTACAATTGTTACGCTGAAGCCTAGAGTATTAAAAACAGAAGACAGAGAAAAATACCTTTTCCATCATAATAATTGAAGAGTACTTGGACTATAGGACAACTGTATGATGATACACAGGGACAAATAATAACTGTTAAATTGATTCATAGAGAGGGAAGTATAATTTAACTGTTCGCACAAATTAGTTTGGTATAAAGATTTGTTACTGAATAAGAAAAGATCCAAATGCAGGAACCGTTGGAAAGATGAACATGCAAATAGCTCTAATAACCTTTCCAAAGGCTATTGCGTTTGGATTTTAATCTTACTTAACGCTATGTGCCTCATCTGTTAGTGCAGTGATTTGTTACTTTTCTTTGTACTAGCTCAAGGCACTGTGCATATTACAGATATACTTTATGATGCATTAAATGTGCAAAAGCCATATTTACGTTTTAAAAAAAAATCTTTATCATTTATCAACATGTTTTTCAATATTTAATTGTGTTTTTAGTTACTGTACCAATGACTATTACAAAGACCCTTAAAGGCATACAATATTAAGATATGAAAACCAGTCTTGCAGTGTAATATTCTATTCATAGCTTAATGCACAGTGGGGCTGTATAACCCCCTTGAGAATAATCCTACTATGTTTTTGCAACCAGTCTCATATCTAACTAAAGTACTACATTACTCTGTCTGAATACAGAATAGTTCAAAACAATGGGACACAGTGCATGGAAGAAACCGTCTACTCTTCCATGACTGTTTATATGTTGGGTGTGTCGTGTGAATAATGGTCTGGATCAGTGTAAATATTTTTCCCTCTTATTGGGGCCTTGATTTGTTTTAGTGGGAACCCTCATAATTCAAATCCTCCCTGACAATACCGTACCACTTACTCCTGGAATAGTGTTTGAGTTGAGAAGTTTGGAAATTACCACCAAAAGAGGAAAACACGGACTTCAAACTTTTTTCCAACTTCCCTAAATTTGGAGGAAAAAAAGAGGACGCAAAGTCCCTGGATGGTCCACCTATGAGCAATACACGTGGAAGTCTGATACAATATGGATGGCCTTCGCTATCTCCTGGCGTCCTCCGTTAGGTCCCTCGCATGTTTTATCAACTATTCATGAAGCGTGTCCCCTGTCCCTCGGCCACCTCCCTGAGATCCCATAATGCATGTTTAATGTTCTGCGGAGGGAGGTCGGAGACCAGACTGAGACTGAATCAGCAGGAAGAGTGAAGGATGATGGGAGAAATGGGCAGTATAGTCACTCCTGGGGAAAGACCTGCTTAGAATACGCTATTTAGCGCAAATTTCTAATCATATGCCATTTTTTTCCCTGATTTAGTTTGAGCACTTTCCCTTACCGCAAACCACATGCTCCCTGAATCTTCATTTTCTCTTATATTGCACCCTGAGGAACCCACGTTTGGTGCTCCACCACTTTCCGCTCGCACTTTCACTCTCCTGTTGTTTGTTATTTATCACCGTTGCTACGGTCACCTCCTTTCTTCTTCTCTCTTCCCCTCCCACCTCTTCAGCTCTCTCTTTCACCTGTGCTTCACTTAACTCGGTCGTTTGTCAATGTTGGTGATGTGCGCCACCTCCCTTCCTCCCTCCCTCCCCTGTATCGTTCTCTCTTTCCTCCCCCTCCCTGGGTTCTCTCCCTTCCCCTCTCTCATTAACACCCTGCCCTGATAGATGTAGAGGGGAGCCCGCCGCTCGCCAGGTCTCCCACCTCTCGCCCCTGCCGGCTCCACCCAGGAACCCCTCACCTCACAGAGGTGCCCTGTCCGAATTCCCCCCAGGCCCATGCCATCTGCCAACCCTTCCCTCCAGCGCTGGGGCCTGGTGACTGATGACTCTCACCACAGCTGGGGAGAGGAGGTGACGAGAGGTGATGCTGCTGAGGTATAGCTGAAAGACTGGAGCAGGGAGCTATTGCTCAACGTGGATGTGAGTAGTGGTTAAAGAGTGACAGGGCATGGCCTGTGAAAATCTGTATTTTTCCTGTACGTTGGCCTACACGATTTTATAACTACATTACAACTACTAATATTACCACTACTTCTACTACTACTAATGATAATATTGGTAGTAATGATAAGCCAAAATATGTTATATTCACCGCCATATCACAATTCTCTGTTCCGACTAATTACTGCATGATTGTATGCTTGGCATGGAAATTATAATTAACAAACCATGTTGGTGCCAACCTAAGCAGGCAATATGCTGTTTACTTAAACCCCTATCTGCACCGAAAAACAACACACACAAGTAGATATTTCTGGTTCAGAGAGGAATTTGTGTGTCCCTGGAGAGGGTGACAGCGAGCCGGCTTGTTTTATCACAATAGCAGTGCACCCCTCTCTTTTCAGATGTGTTGGCGGCTGTAGCGTCCCAGGGAGACGGGCCACTTTGTGGTGTGGACAAGAGGAAATATGGGTGAGCGAGCCAAGAGAGGAGACCCATTGGGGGGTGACGTGAGAGTGCAACGCGGAGGCACTGTCGTAAATGGGAACATATATACACACACAGACAGACTACACACAAACAGACAGACAGACAGACAGACAGACAGACAGACAGACAGACAGACAGACAGACAGACAGACAGACAGACAGACAGACAGACTACACATACATACACACGCCCCTATGTATGTGTTTTTTAATGATGTCAAGTGTGTTGTGACCCATGTGAAATGCACATTAAATAAAGTCTGACTTGATGCACACACACCCACGCAAGTTTAGACATGTGTACACACACACACACTGGTGCAATATAAGAATGCATTCCAAAATGCACCCACATTTGTGGATACATTCTGGAGAGCGTCGAGCCAACCACAATTGTCTCACAATACCGCTATTTCTTGCTCAGTATAATTCAGGATCTTGTTGAAGTGACCTTAAAAAACGCAGATTGTGTGTGATTCTTTCCCTTTGTTATTTATTGTGTGGGCAGTGAGTCGCTACCTGCTTATTTACACCAGATTGCTTCTCCAGATGTTTTTTGGGAGAAGAAATCCCTAGCCCCTCCTCGGTAGCCCCCGCCCTCTCCATCTTCCTTTGTCCAGATGGGAGTCATTTTTTACAAGGCTCCATAATCCTTTTCTTTCCAGGCCTATTTTCCATCACATTGTGATAGGAAACTTATGATATGAAGAGGAATAAAGTTTGAGCTTACGTTCTGGTCCTGTCAATGGGAAGCTATCGCTTCCTGTTGCCGTTACTGGATGCCCCTGTCTTGTTGTCAGGTTAACAGTGAGAATTTTTGACATTTATGCTGACACTGAAGTAGTGACCTGGGGTCTTTTACGTGAGAATGCGATTAGAATTGTATTCGAATGAATCCTTAAGTTTCGAATGACTGTAGCCTCACCTCTGACCCTAATTCTAACCTCTATGGGACCAAGGGAGAATGATGTTTGGAACATTTGAGCAAATCAATTCTCTTTTTATAATATTGTGACCTATTTTGACATCATATACATTATATGAATTGCTTATCATGGTGGAAAAATATGTGTCAGTGGGTTTTCTGACTTGATTCGTGGAAACATTCAAAAAACTATTCGAAAGACAATTGGCTCTGGACCGGGTTACTGCCAACTGAACAAATTCTTACTTTGATACAAAATTTGAGCTAAGAGCATAAAGAATAACTTGAAAAATATTTGTATAACAATCACAAAGCTTTCATGATACAGCGCAATGAAAAAACTTTCTCCTCTGTCTAGTGGGATTTCCTCATGAGACGAGAACTGAAAACGGAAAAAAGTTGAATGTGTTTTGTTGTGTTACTTCGTACATCTCCATTCACTGAGGGTGGGGGGTGTGGGGAAAATGGCAGATTGATGAAAAGCCAAAATGGTCCCATGATGACACATTCTCCACTCCACAATATTAAAAACTCCCACACGTTTTTAGGAAGCAAAATTGTCCTTGCTGGGATGTACTGTATGCTCGTTAATGAGCCGCATATGTTTCATTTTGATATATGGGCCTCTCGACAGAAGTCATATCATCCCAGAACTAGAGATGGGTTGCACTTGTGCCTACAAGTCCCATTGATGGCTGGTGAAGGACGTCTTGATGATTACTGTGGGGAGGCTTTCAACTAAGAACTTCAAAGTGAATTGTATTGCTTCCAAATAAAAGTTGGCTTTCTAGTACTGCATGGGGGAGAAAAAAATACAGAAAATACTGTTACAATACTTTTTCATACAACCTGTTACTCCTAACAACCCCCCCCCCCCCCCCCACACACACACACACACACACACACTGGCATGACATCATATCCTCTTCCCATCACTTTGAAGCACCTTTCTCACATTGTTCAACCCAACGTTGTTCCCCTGGAAAGGCAGGTGCTTATGAATATCCAGCCGTAGAGATATCTCTTGGATGTCTAGTTTAATGCTATTCATCATCACTATATTGGAGCCATCTCGTTTATGATTGGTCGGAGAGACTCATTTATCTTGTCAGTATGGTTTGGTTCTCGGTACAGGAACTTTTCTCAGACAAATGGTGTAATCCAAGGCAGTCTCTTGCCATAACATATTCTCCAAAATAATATGAAACAGTTTGACAATGATGATCTGGTGATTAGTTTTGTATTCAGAGGTTTAGTGTGAACGAAACAATAAACATTACGTAAAGTCGTAAAAGGTAAGTAACCACACTGGAGCAGACCCACATGACCAAACTCGTTTTCTGAAACACTTCAAACTGCCTCCCACGGCTAGAGTGGAGTAGAACCGCATGTCCAAATGAATTTAGCCATATAACTTCTTCTGTTCATATTGCATCCATTAGAATCCTCCTAGGGGTTGGCATGGTCTGCAGTGATTCTCAACGCTTCCCACGTTCCCTGCATTCATCTAGAATCTATTAAACTAGAGCAGCACAGCCGTTCCATATCAGGGACTACCGGCGAGGTGGCAGAGGCGTTGGGGTTCGGACCCGTGGCCAGCAGCAAAACGCTCCTAGGCCATATTGATGCCATATGTAGCAGAGCCGCTGGAAAAGCGAGGCAGCTTGTGTCATTTCCTACACTTAACCCAGGCTGGGAAAGCAGTTTTCTCAGGGCACCTCTTTAAGACCCACTTCCCACTTCCTCCATCTGTAAACGCACATTCGACCCCAGCAGCACCCCTCCCCGAAGGTCTGGGAGTCGACCGCAAAACTCCCCTCCCCACACACAGTTTATATAGCACACCCACGTTGAAATCACATTTACAATACGCGGTTTACTCTCAACGCGCTCTACTTTGCAAGGGGGACGTGGGTAATTAGAACGGACTAGTTTACAGAGAAGGCGACAATGCCTGGATTTGGAAACATCAATTTGAACATGTGGGGAGCACACGACTGAAACTGAAACTTATTGTCATGGGCAAACCACTTACTTGGTAGTCTCTGCAGATAACCTTTTCTTGGGAGAGTGCAACATTTAATGGACCTCTTATTTCTGTCTTGTGGAGATTCCTTTTTTTTTTCAAACTTGAGAAATTAAAATACACAGACACTAATGCTCGTTGTAGCACCTTTAATAAGTGGGAATGATTTGATCTGCATCTTTTTCAGGTTGTGTACTTATACCCGCACACGTTGTATACATATGCAAGTGACACGCTTCAAGTAAAGTATCGAGAATTACGACAGGGCTCTCTGATGCACATAAGAGGGTGTTGACAAATGATTAAAGTGGAGGAGAGATTGACTTCATCACTACTTGTATTTATGAATGTTGAATGCACCGAGCTGTCTGTTTGAACTACTGGCACACAGCTTGGACACCCATGCATACCCCACAAGAAATGCCACAAGAGGTCTCTTCCCAGTCCACAAGTCCAGAACAGACTATGGGAGGCGCACAGTACTACATAGAGCCATAGCTACATGGAACTTTATTCCACTAAGAGCATTTTGTGTGGATCCAACGATACTGCAGGATTCATAAAGAATATCTACACCATCCCTTTAAGTGTTTTGATGATGTGGACCTAAACAAGGACTCATGCAAGCAGTATAATTAGATTTAAAAACCAGATAAATAAACACCTTATGGAACAGCGGGTACTGTGAAGCAACACAAACATGCATACATGGCACAGACACATGCATGCATACACACACGATAGCATACACACTATATACACACTATACACATGGATTTTGTACTGTAGATATGTGGTAGTGGGGGAGTAGGGGCCTGAGGGCACACAGTGTGTTGGAAAATCTGTTAATGTATTGTAATATCTTTAACATTGTACAAACTAACTTCATTTTGCTGGACCCCAGGAAGAGTAGGTGCTGCCTTACAAATAATATGCTAACAATAACAGTATCTTAGACTCACATCACAAGGGGGTCTCCAAGACTGACTGAAAGAGGGTCTGAGAATCTGGCGTTAGGTCACCGAGCAAGTCTTCATCATGCTCTTCAATCCTCATCTACTTTTAGGTGCCAATTAGACACTGGAATTGTCGTAGAAATGGGAAATAATCTATTATTGTATTGCCTTGGCAGTGTGAGGGGACTTTAGGACTCTTCCACAAGTGGGAAAATGCCACAGTTTTGTAGATCTTGCAGGTCATTTTGATGTTCAGAACCTTGGAGAGCTCTGAAAATAGCGGATGTCGGTAGTGATAAGATTACCAAGGGTAATAGGGTATATCAAAGACAATGTTGTTAAATAAGGATGACTGCTTGGATATTTAATGTGGTGATTGTGAAGCCGCTAAAAACAGGAAGGACATTCCAAGTGCAGTGACATTCATATGATAATACGAACCATATTTCAACATACTATATCTGTCAAATATAATGCTATACATCGCCATACTATATATGAATATAATCCAGATATTCAATTGATTAAGGAATAAGCCTATGGGATTCTCATGAAGGTGGAATAGCAGGAAAACTCCTCGTAGATCATTATGGATTAAATGACAATAAGATAACATCTGATGCTGACCTCCACCCAAGCTGTTTTCCACATGATCCCACACTGCTGAGAGTACGTGGTTATTGATATATGAATTCTCTGTTGTCTGTAACTGAGCCCATCCTCCAGCTGCAGCCACTTATGATGTCATTTACTCTGTACTCTATCTGTTTCTTGGTCACAGATCCGCCTGACACGCTTACCTGGACTGCAGTATGCTTCCTTCCCCGGCCCGAGAGCTCCAATCTGCAAGCCGCTGTGATAGATCCATGGGTGGACTATGGTCAACGCACACTTATGAGGACCTAAAGGGTTGCAAACGTTTTGTGGTGAGTTTTGAGCCATGGTAGAGAACATGTGGTAGTCATTCACTTGTGTGTAAAGTACAAGACACATGTTTCTTTTTCCCGCTGAGAATTGTGGAAGTATTGATGATGGACACTGAGTGTACAAAACATTAGGAACACCTGCTCCTCCCCATGACATTCACTGACTTGGGGAATCCAGGTGAAAGCTATGCTCCCTCGTTGATGTCACTTGTTAAATCCACGTCAATCAGTGTAGATGAAGGGGATGGGACAGGTTAAAGAAGGATTTTAATGGCCTTGAGACAAGTGAGACGTGGATTGTGTGTGTGCGCCATTCAGAGGGTGAATGGGCAAGACAAAATAATGCAATTCATGCCCAGAGGCCCTGTAAACAATATTCCCCAAATAGATTGGGTGGGAATAGTACATATCTCTCCAAAGTAAGGTGCAGCTTTGTGAATTGGCTAGAGCGCAAGTCTTACATTATCATTTGGAGTGAATTCAGCAAACCTGTCCCGTGTCACTGCCTTTGTCTAAGTCCTCCTGGGTCACAATGCTAGCTGGTACTTGGCACTCATTGTCGTACAGAGGTTTGGCTTCCCTGTTAGCGCCAGTGGACGGTTGAGCACACCCTCTCGGTACAGATTGAATGACGCAGTGCAACTTGATTGAACAGATTGAATGACGCAGTGCAACCTGTCAGATGTCATCAACAGACACAGTTAAACATCACAGCACTTCAACGGATTGCATTCACACCCAGTTTGAGGCGCAAGAGCTGCCATATGGAACACATTCTTCAAGCAGATTGATAAGAACAATGCTCATGCTCCAAGTTCGTCACTGTTGGTGCATGCTTATATTTAAAAGTGCAAGTAGTCATAGACGTAGTGTGACATACCAACCCAAGCGTTTATGAATGTTTATGGGGTCCGTAACGTGTCATGCATGATCATTTTCTTTTCCGGACCACCCTTTTGTTCGGAACTCTTCTAGGACTTCCTGTGGAGACCACAACAACAAGAGGAGAGAGGAGATTCTTCCGCCCACCTTAACACAGGAACAAGGCTTGGCCAGGATCCCCATGTACTCCCTCGCTGCATCCTGGAGAAAAGGAGCGGGGGGCCTCCTGTTTCCTGTGGCCAGTTGTGTTCGCCCCGTTCCCCTCCAGTGCACATTGGATGTAACAAATCCAGAGGACAAAATAAGTCCATTACTTTTTAAAAGGTGGTCTTAAGTGAGACAGTGATGCACGCTGACAGGGCCTGCTAATTGGAGTAAATTAATTTACCTCGGGCGCCGTGTTCGCACAAAGTACCGCGCTCCGCGTGAATAAGTGATGATAGGCAGGGCCCGTATAAGCCCCGACTTTTTAAATCATTTAACAGCGCAATCTGCTAATTAGCAGAGAGAAAGCCAGCTTTCAGCTACAATTAAGACAGGCCTCTGTCAGTCAGGGGAGTGGAGCCGGAGAGGCTCTCATTTATTCATTCTCCAAGCAGATGCTGAGTGCAATGGGGGTTTGGATGGAGGGATCGAGGGAGGGAGAAAGCAGAGGGATTTGAGGGATGGAAGGGAGAGGGGGAAAAGAGGAATCTGGTGGTTGGTAGGTGGTGGGTGGTTGAAGAAGCCCCCCCACCCCGCCCCCATCTTTTCCTATTTTATTCCTTGGGACCCTGAGGGGGGAGGGGCAACCAGGGGCCCAACAAAACATATGCAAAACAAAAGGCTTGTAATAATAACAGGATGAGGGAGGAAAAAGGCGTCGCTAGGTGTAGGAGTAGCCTACTTGTGAGCTGGATTTAGTGCTGAATTCCATGTAACACACTTAGTTAGTTCTAAACACTTGTATGGCCCCAGGACAACACTCCTGGTCCTAACATGACTCCCACATGAGCCTCCTCCAGCTTCTCTCCAGCTGACTGTGAAAAGTGGATCAACCTTTAAACTTGATATCGTTTGACCACTCAACTGACCTGATCCTGTTTTGTAAATGAGCTTTTTCTAGCACTTGTGGCTCACGACTTATAAACCTCACTACAATTCTAAACATTCCATTCTCTATGGTATTGGCTCTCAGCTAAAATGGACATGAACTTGGACAACACTCCGATGTTTGGATTGGATCTGGGCGTAGGCCTTTTGGCTTTCTGTTTCTCCCATGGACAAATAAAAAAAAAAGTCTGTTACAGTCTGCTGATGTCATTAATTACGTATAATTATGTGAATTCTACTGCTGTCTGTTACAGAGGGGATTACCGCTCATGTGAATGGACGATGGTTCCCAGCTACAGGCATGAAGCACTACACTCTTAGAAAAAATGGTTCCAAAAGGGTTCTTCGGCTGTCCTCATGGGAGAACCCTTTTTGGATTCTATGTAGAACCCTCTGTGGAAACATTTCTACATGGAACTCAAAAGGGTTCTACCTGGAACCAAAAAGGGTTCTTCAAAGGGTTCTCCTATGTGTTTTTAGTTACAGGTTTGAAATGAGAAGACACAGAGACGATATTCCCAATCTGATGACAAATTGCTGTCCCTCAGACTCAGAAAAGACAGATAAAACACCAAAGTGAAACTATTACTCTCTGGTGTAAAATTCTAACAATAATTATCTGGAATAACATTTAACTTTTGACATTCGCATAACCTGTCTGGCAAGGCTCACTCTGATGCACTTACAGTGTGTCTGGCACTTAGTTCCTTACACATAATCAGAAAGTGCTTTGCATAGCTTTCACAACATAGTCATACTTTCAAACTAGCCAGATTTATGAAACTATGAAAGAATTTACAAGGAGTTAGAATGATATCAAAACATCTAGGCTAAGGAAGTGTTACCCAGTTTAAAACAAAAAGGCATACAGAGAGCTGTGGCCGTGTAGTTAGATTGGGAAAATAGTTCCAAACCTGTACAAATGAATTATTTTCGAATAATCCGACTAAGAAAGCACATCGTGTTTCTCGAAGTTTCAATTCATTCCAGACTCAGTGATCGGCCTTAAGGCTACTGCTCAGCATTTCTCTGTGACAGATACAGCTCAGTCCCCATGGTGAAATGACAAAGTGACGGGCTACAGTGGAGAATAGCATAATGCCACACATGCTGCCCGATGGATCACTGAACGGGTTCATCAGTACTCCACTAAACTAGCCCACCAGGCAACCACTCATTTTCATTATGACACACAGATCTGTCCCATTGATGCTAGGCGATTCACAAAGCCTTTCTCTTCCCCCGGGCAATTTATTCAAGGTCAGGCCCATGAGTGCTGCTCCATACATTCAAGTCGTCACATTATGGCCTGCAAGCTCGTCAGACTTGGAAATCATCATCTACCGTCAAATAATGAATATGTTAAAACAGAGGCCTGTTGGATTTATGACCAACACAATGCTTTGAATGTATGTATGCGAGGTGTTGTTTATGCAAACTTTGTTGACTGGTTCTCACTTGCTGTTGGCTCGCTGTGGCAGTTCCCCCCTTGCTTCCTGCAGAGCTAAAGTATTTCACTTTGATCTGAAAGTCTTTGCAGCCTCATTGACTGTAATGAGATCTGGAGAATCCATAAAGACTGCGGGGATTTGACGGGGAGCCGAAAAAGTCCAGGCTGGGAATCCGCAGCATTTCACGGGCGCAAACAAAATAGAAAAAAAAAGAGACGATCTCAGATGGCTTGGCAAGCGCTTTGCCTTACCCTCCTCCGCGCTAGATCCGAACATTAATTTCCCCAACGTCTGGAATTCCAGGGTAGAGCGGGGAATTGCGGGAGAGGGGGATTGGCACGGAGGCTTCTGGATGTTTCTGTTCGCGACGTGGCGGCCCTGAAGTAGGCGTCCCCAGATGAGAGCCAGTGTTTCTGTAATCTGGCCCCCTGACTACCACTCTGCCGTCCAGTCCATTAATCAGTCACTCAAGGTCTCCATTCCACCAAGGCCTCCTATCAAACCCAAGAGCTGAGGGTGTCTGATATGTCCAAGTACTCTCTAGGTCAAGGAGACCACCGCAATGTCACCACGCTGAAGTAACCAAGGTTTTCCTCTGCTGAAACCCAGATTTCAGTATGTACATTATGTTGTACGATTATTAAACAGACTGGAGCACGATACTGATTGAATATGTGTTTCTCTATTGAACCTAGGAAATGTAAGGTGGGTTTACGAAAGTTTCAAGAAGCAATCTATACTGTATGTACTGTGCTTGAGTTCCTGGCAACATTTTGAGTTGCATTATGGGTATGTCCAACTGTATTAGAACAAGGGTTAGGAACGGCAATTAAAGCCATTTGCTCCTCTCACTTAGTTTTAATGTAAGCAATTTTATCATACCAAATTGGTATAATCATGTTAATTTGAGAAATTACTGGGAATATACCTGACAATGGCAGTTTGTTGACTCATTTAATTTAGCTTGAATATTTTGTTGGCTTTGAGACACAGTTTCAACAAAACCCAGCGGGCAATACTGGTTGCCATGACGTCATTAGAACCAGATTCCCACTAGTTCTGTCTGCTTTGCCCACTGGGAAGGTAGCCTACACGCTAAACATCAAAACTTTGCCAAATAACATTTCTTTACAGTTGAATTAATATTGCTGGCAAAATGATAGATTTATCTGAAATATTGACCATTTATTTGTTGTTATTTCTGTTGTTGTAGACTTGTTTAAAGTGTATAAAGAGTAATGGATGGTTGTATATTCAACCACCACTGAAGAGCTTTAAAAGCATTGCCACTGTGATCACACTGGGTTGCTTAGCCTTAGTGCAGACTTCACTCCCTAAATGTTTCTGCTTTTAACAACACAGAATTAACTCCTCATGTGCCAGAGTGCTCTCGCAAAGCCTTTTTAAATTTCATGCCAATATATCCCATTTATTATTAACGAGCATGTAAATAATCTGGGAGGCGCATTCCATAGCTAATGCCGACCCTTGGTCACAGGCTCAATTATTTTGATTGTATTTGCTCTTCGGGCTCCCTGTTGAGGCTCATGACCCGACCTTGAGAGAGACGACCGGAATCCGATCAGCATAAAGTTAAGACTTCACGCCCCGCGGCCTCTTCTCTCAACCTGTGAAAGACTTTGTGACCTTGACCTGTGATCTTCTCTTCCTCTTTCTCTCTATTCTCCCCTTGCTTTCTCCCATGTAAATGCACCTGCTTGGACTGACCACCTAGATGTCTACCTGGTTGTAGTACCATTTCGTCAGAGTGTGGCGTGAACAAGGTGACATCACCAGGCATCTGCGAGTGACACCTTTGGTTTGTGTATATGACAAATAAAGGGGTCCCTTAATTAAAGTATGGGAGGAAAGGTCATTACAGGGGAACAGATGGGGCCTTGGCTTGCATTGAAAACCCACCGTATTGTCCCAGCACCACACTGTTCCCCCCCCCCAAAAAAACGCTCCCAATTTTCCTTATAGGCATTGCATATTAAGTTTAATTTTCCACAGCTGTAAGCTAATGGTAAACTCTCTTTGTAAATGGTCCAATGTAAATGGTCTTTAACATCACCCAACATTTTTTAGCTATTGGCGTCAATGGAGGCGCATGTGATACACATGTAGTCATGTGACGATATGATTAAGGAACTGGGCGGCTGGTGAACGAGGTCACAAGTATACCTCCCTGGTGGGTCTCACTGTTGTTGTGCCCTGGAGCTAGACACTTGTCCTGAATTGCCTTGGTGAAACAATGTGCTCTTGTAAAGGATGCTGCGGTGCTGCTGTGCGTTTCCAGGACGCCCGAGGATAATACTACCGTGTGCAGTGAATACTCAAGGCAAGATGGGAGACAAAGACTCCAGGTCCGACTGTATATCTAAGTCCTATGGACCCTCGCTCCTCTTGCTCGCACTCAATGAGAGCGTTGTGTGTTTGTTTCTCTCCTCCCGTGGACATGAGAGGGCCCCGTTCCATCTCTCAGCATCGTGCTCACTCTTCTCCTCCTACACTCCTGCCTTCAACATCCATCTTTAATGTGAAAACCGCAGGAAGAACAATGGCCCGTCCCCCGGCGGGGGGGCCTGCTCGCTAATAATTAGCCAGGGGTCATCATTTTTTGATAAAGCAGAGAGAGAAAAAGAGAGAGGGAGCGATGGAGGAAAAGAGAGACGGCTCTCATTTGCATAGCGGCGCTACATGGAGATGTACCCTTCCTACAAGAGCAGGTCAGGCCATCGCAGGGATTGTTCGGCGGTAATTAGCCCGATGGCCAAGGAAGACGAGAGAGCCTGTATGCAAATGGACGGCTCGCGTCGGAGCCGGGGCTGGAGCTGGTGGTAAATCCCTGCCTACCGACACCATGAAGCGCTTTATGGTGTTCACGGAGAGCCGGGGAGGCGTTTGTTTGTTTGCAGAGAGGTGAGCCTCTGTAGACAAAACACTGTGCTGTAGAGTGTGAAGGCAAGGCCCCTGGGCAGACACATCACGCCTCTGTTCAACCACTCCCCCCGTTTGGTATGATCCGAACATAATGTGAATGAGGTAGAGTTGCCAAAAAGCTACAAGCACCACGTGCAACTCCTCTCGGTGTGAGCTGAATGCCATGAACCATGCATAGCGAAAGTAAAGAAGATAAAGAGTCAATTAATTTGAAGTTTGCTATTCATCATCTAATCAAGGTGAGATCGGGCTTGATTTGATTAGGTTGAGTAGTGGGGCAATAAACAACCAGAGGGCTCCATTGGCAGGGAGGCAGGAATCTGATCTGAATCTATCACAATGTCCCTGTGGGTCAACCCACATCTTAAATACGACATCCTCCCAGCTTTGACTCACGGCCGGCTCAACTTACGTTTGGGTGGAAGTGTGATGGGCCTTTGCGTCATTGGCATCACACGACAGAGGGATGTGTACACGGGTCAGTGGTATACCTTATACACATATACGTACTGTTCTCCCCAATGACTTAACACCCAGTGTCTCTGTCCCCAGACTATCATCCACATCTTTAAGACAAAGGCTGAACACTCAGGTAGAGAGAAGAGCCAGAGATCCAACTGAAGCCTCTTCCTCAACTTCTGTGAAAGTACGGATAGGATATTTGGGATTGGGGCTGATTTTTTTAAATGTTTGATTTACTGTCGTTTGCAATTTCCCATGGCAGTGGCTTGATGGAAGGAATGAAATAAAATGTTAGCAGGTGTTGGGATGAAACTTAAACAGTCTGCTTCCTTTCAAAACACCTCCAAAATAAAGCACACAGTTAAGTGAAGAGTTTTCTGGCCACTCTCTGTCTGGCAATTGACGTCATGTCTTTGTAAATGACTTATTCGCAAAATGTTTACAAACAGAAGCACTTCATTATTAGTCAGTGCCACCGATAATGCTATAAAATAAAATATGGTTGTCCTGTGTGGGCCTAGAACCATTGTCCACCATCTTCCCACCATTCCAGCCTTAATATTGTGTCAGTATTAACTGCTTGGAATATTGTGCCACAAACATAAACGTATGGATGGATGTGAGATAGAAACGATGCAGCTGTCTGACAAAACAAATGATTTGGAGGCAGCGATTACCTCGTTGAAGTCCCAGAAGAGACTAAGATAATATTAAAGTAATCTGCTTGCTGACATAAACATGCTCCCCACTGAAGACGACCGACATCTAAATTAGTACAACTCGTGCAATGTTTTGTCTATGAGAGTGGCCTGCTTTACCTGTCAAATGGTGAGCCATCGTAGACATGGCATCCCAGCCCTGTAGCCTACCGCTGCCTTTCCAGATGTGTTATATGAGGCACATATTCATAATGGAATCATTGGCTGATTACCATGTCAGAATCTATGGCCGTAGGTTTTCTCTTAGAGGAGTGGGAGCAGAACATTCAAGGTATGCTATCGAGTTTAACTTCTTACTTGGAAGTTGGGTAGTTCTCCAAAAAAAGACAGAGAGAGAATGAAGTTTATATGCCAACTTCTGCTTAACTGTTTGCGCAGTTGTAAATTCACTTTGACACAACTATGGTACTCACTCACACACACACACTCACACTGCTCAATGTAAAGATTTGTAATGGCGTTTCCCATGTTGGCCTATCCCTTCTGTTTCTCTAGTGTGGGAGTGGGACAGAACTCCTGGGAGAGCGAGGGGAAGTGGGGGAAGTATTTCAGCCCTCCATCTGGGCCGACACAAACCTGACATGTGTTTCAACCCCTGACCCCCCCTGGAGAGAGCACTGCCATGGCAACCACTAAGTCATTTCGTAGGTTTTCAAATTCAAACCATATGAAAAACTATTAATGCAGCCATTTAAAGAGGAGGAGGTAAGAAGAGAGAAATGAATAGGAAACAGATGATTCAAGAACAAGAGAAGATGTGAACCATCTTTCCCAAAGCAGGTCAGTTCATTTCCATTTCTCACTGTAGTGTTGCCGACTTCCGCAGAGAACTACTCAACCATTGTTTAATTGATCTCTGAGTATGTTCTAGGCACCTCTCCCATGTGAATGTGACTACCTAGAGCAAGTGGAGTGTTTTTAAATTGGAGAATGTCTGGTGAACACAATGATGTATTCCTTAAATGATTTGTCTACAGCTGTGAGCGGTATGGATTAGTATGGATCATTCCATGTGATCTACAGGGGCAGCATGAATATATGATGGTTTAAACTGAAACCCACCATTTGAGTTTAACTTGGCACTTAGCCAACGCCATTCCACGTAATTAGATGTGATTTCACAATGAACCTGGACCAAATGTGTTCTCAGGCCAGGAGACATAGATCTTACAGAACAACAGGAGGATGTCTTGCTAGTAGCAGTCCTTGTCCAGAATATGTTGAGAATGGTTTACAACAGAGCACAACCTTCTTCCAAAGAACAGCAATCCATTATGGAGAAACATAAATTACTTTGGCTCAGATTTTTGGCAGGTTATGGAAATATTCACTTCTCAAAATAGTCAGCGTAATGGATGGATAATTTGGCTTTCCTTCATGAACCCAGCATTATGATGTATAGTAACGTCCCTTTCCTGCACATTTTTAACAAAGCCTTCACTGTGTTCCATTATTTAACACAAACTGTTTATCTTTTGGAACAGGTCAGATGTCAGAATATAATATCAGACTACTAAACATCGGATAAATACATAAATACAATGTCCACTGCAGGTCATTTGTCAGATCAATGTGTGTCTGCTGAAAACAAGCTTGTGTACTCCCGTTCTTCCAACAACTCTTTATGAATGCAGGCCTGCTACCTTCAACCGTGGAAGACTCTGAGGACGAAGCAGAGCAGAAGTTGAGAGAGAAGAGGCTGTTGTTCTGTGCACCTCGCCGTCCCCAATGTCCCGGGGTGTGAAGACATCGATGGGCCATGCAGATGGGGTTTTTAATTAACACATGGGCCCTTTCGTCATTACAGCGTGTCCAGGTATCGCCAGGGGGACACCACCGTGAGAAGGGACATCTGGGACAGGCTAACTAGGAGACCAGACACCATGTTCCTCACATCTTCACCATTATTATTATTATTAGTTTATTATCAGCTCGGGGATTCGAACCAGCAACCTTTCGGTATAGTAGTAGTACTATAGTATTAGTGCAGTAGTAGTAGTAGTAGTAGTAGTAGTAGTAGTAGTAGTAATAGTAGTAGCATCAGTAGTAGTAGTACTATAGTAGTTGTCGTAGTAGTAGTAGTAGTAGTATAGTAGTTGTTGTGGTAAAATTATATGGTGATTTTGCCGTATAATGTCATAACAATATCCACATATATTACCCAGAAAATTGTATAATAGAGTCTAATATAAGACAGATCCAAACCTCCAGTGAGTCATGGTTTTAAAAAAGCATTACAACATACAGTATAAAGCCTCCTTTGGTGCAGCACATTGCAGGGGTCGTATAGTTAGAGTAGGCCTCTAATGTATTAGTGCTCTCCCATTTTGCTTTGTTTGTCATTTAGAGTATCATATACAGACCAGTTACAGAGCCCTTAGATGTCTATAGTGCCATTATACAGTTGAAGTCGGAAGTTTACATACACCTTAGCCAAATACATTTTTTCACAATTCCTCACATTTAATCCTAGTAAAAATTCCCTGTTTTAGGTCAGTTAGGATCACCACTTTATTTTAAGAATGTGAAATGTCAGAATATTTCAGCTTTTATTTCTTTCATCACATTCCCAGTGTGTCATAAGTTTACATACACTCAATTAGTATTTGGTATCATTGCCTTTAAATTGTTTAACTTGGGTCAAATGTTTCAGGTAGCCTCCCACAAGCTTCCCACAATAAGTTGGGTGAATTTTGTCTCAATCCTCCTGACAGAGCTGGTGTAACTTTTATTTAAAAAAAAAAATACTTATCCATTATTTTACCAGATACGTTGACTGAGAACACATTCTCCTTTACAGCAGCAATCTGGGGAATAGTTACAGGGGATGAATGAGCCAATCAAAACTGGGGATTATTAGGTGATGGTTTGAGGGCCAGGTTGGGAATTTAGCCAGGACACTGGGGTTAATAACCCTACTCTTACAATAAGTGCCATGGGATCTTTAATGACCTCAGAGAATCAGGACACAATGTCCCATCCAAAAGACAGCACCCTACACAGGAAAGTGTCCCCAATCACTGCCCTGTGGTATTGGGATATTTCTTTAGACCAGAGGAAAGAATGCATCCTACTGGCCCGCCAACACCACTTCTGGCAGCATCTGGTCTCCCATCCAGGGACTGAGCAGGACCAACCCTGCTTAGCTTCAGAAGCAAGCCAGCAGTGGTATGCAGGGTGGTATGCTGCTGGCTAACTAAGTCAGGTTTGTAGGCCTCCTTTCTCACACACACCTTTTCAGTTCTGCCCACAAATTTTCAATAGGATTTAGGTCAGGTCTTTGTGATGGTCACTCCAATACCTTAACTTTGTTGTCCTTAAGCCATTTTGCCAAAACTTTGGAAGAATGCTTGGAGTCATTGTCCATTTGGAAGGCCCATTTGCGAAGCTTTAACTTCCTGAATGATGTCTTGAGATGTTGCTTCAATATATCCACGTAATTGTCCATCCTCATGATGCCATCTATTTTGTGCACCAGTCCCTCCTGCAGCAAAGCACCCCCACAACATGATGCTGCCACCCCCGTGCTTCACGGTTGGGATGGTGTTCTTCGGCTTGCAAGCCTCCTATTTTTCCTCCAAACATAATGATGGTCATTATGGCCAAACAGTTCTATTGTTGTTTCATCAGACCAGAAGACATTTCTCCAAAAAGTACGATCTCTGTCCCTTGCTGAGCGGCCGTTCAGGTTATGTCGATATAGGACTTGTTTTACTGTGGATATAGATACTTTTGTAGCCGTTTCCTCCAGCATCTTTGCAAGGTCATTTGCTATTGTTCACACCATAGTACGTTCATTTCTAGGATACAGAACGTGTCTCCTTCCTCAGTGGAAGGACGGCTGCATGGTCCCATCGTGTTTATACTTGCTTACTATTGTTTGTACAGATGAACGTGGTACCTTCAGGCGTTTGGAAATTTCTCCCAAGGATGAACCAGACTTGTGGAGGTCAACTATTTTTTTTCTGAGGTCCTGGCTGATATCTTTTGATTTTCCCATGATGTCAAGCAAAGAGGCACTGAGTTTGAAGGTAGGTCTTGAAATACATCCAGAGGTACACCTCCAATTGACTCAAATGATGTCAATTAGCCTATCAGAAGCTTTTAAAGCCATGACATAATTTTCTAGAATTTTCCAAGCTGTTTAAAGGCACAGACAACTTAGTGTATGTAAACTTCTGACTCACTGAAATTGTGATACAGTGAATTATAAGTGAAATAATCTGTTTGTCCAAACAACTTGCCCAAACTATAGTTTGTTAACAAGACATTTGTGGAGTGGTTAAAAAACGTGTTTTCATGACTCCAACCTAAGTGTATGTAAACTTCCGACTCAACTGTACGTAGGGGCTGGTGGATCCACAGTACTTGCTTCTCTGATATGAGCTGAAGTGATGATACATTTATACTTCTAAATACTTCATATAAGCAAGGTCTTTCATTTGAGCACCACATCTGTGGTTTCATGGCCTGCGAATCACATCTGTAGCCACTGTTCTGTAAACGGACAGACTGTGACAAGCAGTTTTCTCAAGACCCTAAATGACAAAACCAAGCATGTAATTCAGTCCTTTCCGTCATCTGCCCATTCTAAATAATACACACAAACAGGCTGTTGCTGGGATCTTGCACTTCTACAGCCATTCCAATCACCTTTCGTGTTAATTCCTTTGCTGTGGTGCAGCCTGCTCAAAAGATCTCTTCAATAAACCAAAACGGCAGACAGTTTCTCCGAGTCTCAAAGCTACCCAGCTGCGAGCATCTGTACACAAACAAGTGCATTGAAATCCCACACAACGACTCGTAAAAGGGGGTGCCAACTGCCAGTGAAAATAACCTGTACCACCGCAGAGACGCCCAAGTAAGCAGGGTGACATGGAAGAGCACTTCCCATTACGACCCTAAAGAGGGGGACATCCAACTAGGCCGGAGAACAACCCTCTGCGGGACCAGAGATCATATTTTAATAGAACGTGGCTTCTTCCCTGTACGAATCGAGTCCAAATTGCACTTGTGAATTCTGTCCAGCTGTCGATCTACAAATGGGGCTAAATTACCCCCCATTGTACGAGCATCACCAACCATCGCGCCCCCTCGCCCTGTTCTGTCAAGACGGGACCCTAATCATGAAACAAAGTGAAGCTGAGCGTGTGGCGTCGCCCCCGGTCAAGCTTCCACGGACTTGACAGCTGACATCATTGGGAATGACTTTACCCCCCCCCCCGTGCTCCTGCATGCATGTACACCCCTTTGTTATTACTATTGTAAACAGTGAGAGATCAGGAGGGAAGGAGAGCGAGAGAATAAGGTGGTTGGGATGGGGAGGCCAAATGGAAGGCCTTGGCTTTGCCTCTGTGATAATGGACCTGTTGGCATGTCACACTCACAGCGCATCACTGGTGGAGGTTTTGGCTTATTCTGTTCATGACAGTCTTTCAGGCTGATTTGCCATCGTTTTTGAATGCCATGTTTGAAGGGTGCTTTCAGAGGGTATTTGGGTTCAAGGGTGAGGGGAACAAATGTTTGTTATAAACAGCCGATTTAAAAGATGTGCATCAAGAGACCAGATAATATTTCTGGAGTGGCAGGGGCTTGGGACTGATACCTTTACTGTACAATCTACTGCTGACTCTAACAATTTTAATTCCTCATATTTCTCTCAGACATTCAATCAAGATCCATTGTCTGATACTGTATGGTAGCCTTGATGTTTGCTGCATTATTTATTTCTATATAATGACTAATCAAAACAGCAGACATGCTGCTCTGTGGGCAGACTGGCTAATAGCTTAAAGGCCCAGTGCAGTCAAAAACGTAATTATCCTGTGTTTTGTACTGAGGAAAAATATAAACGCAACATGCAACAATTTCAGCGATTTTATTGAGTTACAGTTCATATAAGGAAATCAGTCAATTGAAATAAATAAATTAGGCCCTAATTTATGGATTTCACATGACTGGGCAGAGGTGCAGCCATGGGTGGGCTTGGGAGGGCGTAGGTCCACCCACTTGGGAGCCAGTCCCACCCACTGGGGAGCAGGTACAAGCCAATCAGAATGAGTTTTTCCCCACAAGATTACTTTATTACAGACAGAAATACTCCTGTTTCATCAGCTGTTCGTGTGGCTGGTCTCAGATGATCCCCCCCCAGGTGAAGAAGCCGGATGTGGAGGCCTGGCGTGGTTACACTGTGGTTGTAAGGCCGGTTGGACGTACTGCCAAATTCTCTAAAACGATGTTGGAGGCGGCCTATGGTAGAAAAATTAACATTAAATTATCTTGCAACAGCTCTGGTGGACGTTCTTGCAGTCAGAATTCCAATTGAACGCTCCCTCAACACTTGAGACATAACGTGAGACATAAAACTGCATTTTATTTTCCCCAGCGCAAGGTGCACCTATGTAATGATCATGCTGTTTAATCAGCTTCTTGATATGCAAACCATGTAATGGAGTACCTTGAAAAAGGAGAAATGCTCACTAACGGGGATGTAAACAAAATAAGATTTTTGTGCGCATGGAACATTTCTCTGATCTTTTATTTCAGCTCATGAAACATGGGACCAACACTTTACATGTTACGTTTATATATTTTAGTTCAGTATATATATTTCCACAGAATGAGGTTTGAATAATACTGTGAAATTTTGAAAATTAAGATGATGCCCGTTTAGTGTAAGAGCTGTTTGAAAAGACCCATGACGTTTCTGCCTGTTTTGGTGGGATGGCGTTTTGGCCTGAATAGCACCATCACCAGGCAATACATTACTTAATAGACCTGTAAAAAGAGATCCAAACCTCTCAGCTAGTTTTCCCCACCCCATTCATACCACTCCCAGACAGCCCTAGCAAAATTCTTGCTTGAGGTACTTAATTCTTACCCAGAAATGATTTGACATGAGATTTTTTTTTAAATGTCTGCACCTTTAAATATACAGTGTGGTTGTGGTCTGCAACTCATCTCTCATGTTGCTGTTGAAAGCTATGTCTGAAGGTACAAAACCAGTACTCAGTTGTGTCCAAACATTTGACTGGTACTGTATATTTTCAAACAATCACATTATGTCTCTTTTGTGAGGGTTTAAGCAATACTACATGAAGCTCTACTAATTTGGGTGAAATATATACCGTCTTCCACGTCATAACATTGCACTGTTGTAGGCTACAGTAGTTTCTATAGAACCTTGTACGACGCTACACATTGCAAAAATTGTTCTACTGTACAAACTTGCTAAAATGCATTGTTTTGCCAATGAACTTTTATTACACTTGCAGCTGAAACATTTCAATTACTACATTATTACTGTACAGAATCAATAAAAGGTTATGTATGGTTATTTTAGCTGGCACCTCCTGATTACAACCTCTAGGGCCCTGTTCATTTCACTCCAAGACTTAAAACTATTAGTATTTCCTGTGCCATGTGTGTATTGGTCCAAATAACATTACTTCAACTCCCAACATAAGTTACCACAGTAGCCAAGAGTCCCTGAAGACCCCACATTATCCTAGCAATGAGGCAGGGGCCAAAGCAGCGGTCCTTGGGAGAGAACAAAAGCGTGTTCGCTACAGCAGAAAAACCTTTGCCACTTCACTTAGCTCAGGTAAACTACCGTGCTCTATGGCATCCTAAATACCTTCGGGCCCAGTAGTGCAGCCCCATAATAACCTTTATCATCACTGCCATACATTAAAACTGCTGATGCTAACGGTAACGCCTCAGGGGCGATGTGCCCTCTCCCTCTCTCTCTCTCTCTCTCACCTCGCCAACAACCCCAAAACCCCTCTCTGCATTTTCATTTCTTCAGATGTTTTATTTATTTTCCTATATTTTTTATTTTATGTATTTCCCTTTGGTTGCAGTTGCTCCCTTTACAAGCCTGGGAGCATTAACAAAACATTACGGTGCGCAGCATGTGTTTGATTAAAAAATTGTAAAGCTACAAATTAGTTAATAAAATCATTTAGGCCGATAGCTGCAAATGGTGATAAATGTGTTCCATATGTTCCCAATAAAAAAAGGCAAGTGCCATGTGCCCGTCCCCTCTGTCTTCGCCATAAACAAATAAATTAAAACAATTACCGCGGCGAGCGCCTTCCGACTTTAATGAGAGCGCGGCCGTGTAAAATATGTGACAGGTCTCATTTGCTCCGAATGGTGCCTGTCTCTATCGAGTGGTCGAAAATCTCCTGATAAATATTTGTCTTCTTCCCTCCGTTTCCCCTCACAGTGTTTCCTGTTGCTCAAAAGGACTTGGGATTATCTCACCACTGTCAGCTGGCCTGCTGCTCGGCCTAAAGCCCTTTTCAGCATTACTAGCTGCAGCTCGGGGTGGCAGGTAGCCTAGCGGTTAGCGGGTTGGGCCAGTAACCGAAAGATCAGTAGTTTTAATCCCTAAGCCGACAAGGTACTTAACCCTATTTGCTCCAGGGTTGCCGTTGATAATGGCCGACCCTGGCCGTGACCCCACTCCCTGAGGGTGTCTCAGGGGGAGTTAGGCTATGCAAAAAAACAAAAACATTTCTAATATACATGTGTGAAATATGACAAATATAAGCACCCGCTAACTTATTATTACAGGCGTCAGATGACTAATAATCAGTGATTTACACATTAGCCACTCTAGTGTTACAGTAGACGTGTCAAATATAAGAGTAGGTTCTGTTTAAAAACGGTGTAAACGTGACGTTGAGGAAATGAATGTACATAATCAATATTATGTTTACTTCCCCAAAATGATCTTACTGCATGACTTTGCCATCACCGTAAATCCATCTGCCTAATTTTTCACTGTCGTTTGACTTCCCATGGTCCCGTCTGACTCTGCATATGTCTACAGGTTAACTCTGGCAACACAATCACAGGCCATCACTAGTGTATGTGATGCTATGGACTCTAATCGCCTGATCGAATGAGTGCTGTTCGCTGAATTAGCTTTCACAAACCATTAGTGACATGCTTTGGCAGGCCTGATCTCCCAGCTGCTGGTAATCATGATGTCTCTGCCTACCTTAGTTTCGCCATGTCTTGAGGGCCTGGCCACAGTGGCTTGCTCATTACTCTTCATCTGAAACGGATGACGCTCGCGCAAAGCGCAGAGCTGAAGATGCCTACCACCCAGAGAGGCAACAAAATCTGTCTGAGTGAAACAAATTGCCTTTGGTGTCCATGTTTCTTAGACCACACACACCTGGTCGGTGCTCCTCAAACTTGGATGATAATCGCTCCCCCCTGTAAACCTGGCTTTTATTATTAAACATATAATATCACATTATCTTTGTCGTTTTTCTCCACTCCTTTTGTATTTCTTACTGAGTCCTTCACTTGCTAATTGTATCTCTGGGGATATAAAGGATATTTGCTGTTGTTTGCGGTGAAAGAGCAATGACCAGTGACAATGACACATTCAATTTAAATATTTCCTCTCAGTCAATTGTTGCAGGGCTCCATTGTCAATTGTAAATGGTCAGCTTTATTGACCAACAGCAGTGCCCTCATTAGAACAAAGGAAAAGGACTGCAATGACTTTGTCAACTGAAATCTCAAAGTACAACCTTTCTAAACAAGTCATTTGGCCATATAGCCTACATTATAGACAGTGCCTAATATACTGTATTTATACCTTGTTTACATAAGTATTCAGACCCTTTGCTTATGAGACTGAAAATTGAGCTCAGGTGCATCCTGTTTCTATGAATCATCCTTGAGATTGATTGAAGTCCACCGGTGGTACATTCAATTGATTGGACATGTTTTGGAAAGGCACACAACTGTCTATATAAGGTCCCACAATTGACAGAGCAAACACCAAGCCATGAGGTTGAAGGAATTGTCCGTAGAGCTCCGAGACAGCTCCAGATCTGGGGAAGGGTACCAAAAATATTCTGCAGCATTGAAGGTCACCAAGAAACATGCATGAAAATATAAGAATTTGGCCAGACTGAGCAATGGGCCAAATTGCTGGCCAAATTGAGCAATGGGCCTTGGTCAAGGTGTTGACCACAAACCCGATGGTCACTCTGACAGAGCTCTTGAGTTCCTCTGTGGAGATAAGAGAAACTACCAGAAGGACAACCATCTCTTTTTTCCCCCTTTTTAACCCCTTGTGTCAGAGGAAACACCGTACATCTGGGGACCGTGTCAGCATGCACTGCGTCCTGTCCGCCACAGGAGTCGCTAGTGCGTGATGGGACAATGACATCCCTGCCGGCCAAACCCTCCCCTCACCTGGACACGGCTGGGCCAATTGTACACCACCCCATGGGTCTCCCGGTCACAGCTGGCTGTGACAGAGCCTGGACTCGAACCCAGAATCTCTAGTGGCACAGCTAGCACTGCGATGCAGTGCCTTAGACCACTGCACCGCTCAGCAGGCCCCAGGATTACCATCTCTGCAGCACTCCACCAATCAGGCCTTTATGGTAGATTGGCCAGACAGAAGCCACTACTCAGTAAAAGGCACATGACAGCCCACTTGGAGTTTGCCAAAAGGCACCTTAAGACTCTCATACCATGAGAAACAAGATTATCTGATCTGATGAAACCAGGTAAGGGGATGGGAAAAGGAAGTCATAGAAGTGGAATTGGGCCGCAGCCATGGCTTTAAGGGCCTTCAGGTAATGGGCCTTTACATTGGGCTGTGAGGCACAGGGGAGGAGCATACTGTGGCTTTTTGCTTGTTGACCTTCACAGTATCTCAGGTGGGAGCCAGCGAGCAGAGGACAACCTGCTGTCTGAACGCTAGCTTGGTCATTTGGACTCAGCAGATAAAATCACCAAAAAAGCAGATGATGGGAAATTAGCCTTTTAATTAAGAAAGGGGAGGGCGGAGTGGTAACGTGATCATTTCATATTGGAATAGGTTAAGTTCACAGGAATTTTAAGACCTTGGTTGGTGCTTTAGGCTTAGCCTACTCTGTGCTTCGGAATTCGTGTGGAATATTACAGTAACCAAATGTTTATTTGGAAGAGATGACTCTGACCTACTCAGAGGATTTAACTCACCGAGCCATACCTGTTGACCAGTAGGGTTTGATTTTAGTTTTTTTATTTTCAAGCTAGAAGAGCAGAAAGAAGTCAGAATAAAACAAATATTCTGAAATAAGCGCCCTCTAGATGGCCTTGCGTCATAGAAAGCCAACTTGCTCAATTGAAAGAATCAATCAAATGATGTGCTGTGACCTGAGAGGAAGCTGGGAACCATAACTAAGAGAGTCTCGAAGGCGACTTGAATACATTATAGAGATGAAACTAACCTTTTATCTTTGACAATCACCACCTCAATCACTTCATCAGTGGCTGATACCAGATCACACTTCGACAAGGTTCCCTCTTTTAGCTACTTTCAAGGACCTAACCGTTAAATGAGAGAGAGAGAGAGAGGGAGAGGCGAATAGGGAAGAGAGAAAGCCACTGGGAGATGGAAAGTGAAAAAGAGAGCGAACTGCTCTTGTCTTTTCCAGTTTAGGGAGTCCAGATGGGAAGTCATTTTTTATTCGTCTTGAGGCGGCACTTCACATCTGCTGGCCCAGATGCCTAATGAATACGGAAGCAGGGCCGTGCTGTCGCCTCATTAATACTGCACTCGCACGGGGAGCCGGCCCGGCCCATGCGTGCCATACCGCAGCCGCCCACCCCAGCCCAGCGCGCCGCTGGAGCAGAACCGACGGCTACCCGCCAGTCCTCTGGGCCTGCACGCCGGCAGCTGGCGCCTCGCAGGAACAAAGCTGCCGCGCTTTGTCGGGCCTAATGCCTCTCTGTGTTGTCACTTAAGGTCTTTATTGGTATTAATTGATGCGATCGGTTGGTGCAACTTCAGCTCCCATACTTCTCTTCTTTGCCCTGTGTCTCATGAGTTTTGGGCTTCTTCAAACAGGTGGGCTGGTCTGAGTTGAGAGCGAAGGAATAAATGTGATGTTGGCCCCCCTTTTGCACCTGTCTTCTGTTCCGGGTATTGACAGATTTCAGGTTTTCCTTTGGTGAATTAGTGTGTGCGCGCAAAAACTGACGCGGTGCCTGGTTCCCCTGACCTTGACTTAATGTGCTTACTCAGTGTTCTGTCTGGACTGGTTGACAGCTGGAGAACTTTTGGGTTTGCAACCTGCCAACTGCCAATCAACCGAACCGGTGTCAACCATATGATGACACAACTATACAGCCCGGGAACATGTTCTCTGGTTAAAACAACAACACTAGCTATGTTTCCATTAGCGTGTTCCACACTTAGAAAGTTCACATAGAAAATAGATGTGACAGTTGCCTGCTTAAAGGTGGTGTTTCCAATGAACTAACTTGTGTTGATAAAAACAGCTGGATGTAATGCCGTCACACCCAATTGTTGTAGTGGTTCATGTTTTCCCATTACCCATTTAGGCAAATTGCACATTAGTAAATTGACGTCAGCCTGTCTGCCCTCCCACATATGTGTTTCGTGTCTCAGGTAGGCCTGCGAAAAACAGCATGTATAGAAAGCAATAATTGACTAGTATTTGCCATATTCTAACAATTCTCCTGTGCCAACATATCGCCTTGGTTCCGTGCCATGGTGATACTTGCACTCCGGTAGATCTGAAATAGTTGGATGGTGAAACTTGCCAGCCAACCAGACATGCAAGGCGAAGCAATTCAGGCGTTCTTAAAAAGTCAGGACAATCCTCGTCCTGCAAAGAAACAATATATTTTTTTATAGTTGAAGCAGTAGGCATTTAGAATGAAATGCGGAGTGGAGTCTAAAAGTTACGCAGTGACCCTGCATACCTTCAAAATGATTTGGCCATCATCATTTATTCGAAAAACACCGTTTCCATGACCATTTGTCCCAATGAAGTTTGACGAAAGACATCCCTGTCGAATGGATCAAGATGTTGTCGATCTTCAGAAGGCTTCTCCTCTATCTGCCATTTCCATCACAGAAAAACCTGTGTCAGTGGAAACCTGCCTATTGTTCACTTGTATAAATGCATCTGCAGATAGTTCTGTAAAAACAACAGTAGCTTTAGTCTCTTTTTATGTCCTGTTCTTGAACACTTGCCCCCTACCCTTCGCTTCTAAGCCTGCGAAACATGAAAATGTACTTCTCAACTACTGTGCACCCTTTTCTCTTTATGTGTTCCCGAAAAGGCCGGATGTTTAAATGACATTGCTGTCTCTTGTCTATTCTCAAGGCAGTGAAATTCCATCTGAACTCAAAGTAGATCAAAGGGAAAGGAAGAAAACTTTACACTGCTGCGCTGTCAGGTCGTAAGCACTGGAGGGCCGCAGAGATGGTGAGGGAGGACGAGTGCTGCTGTTAGATCTGATTCAAACCCTATAGCAATGCAGCGCGTGTGTGCGTGTGTGTGTGTGTGCATACTGTAGGTGTGTGTGCACTGAAGAACCTTTCCCCTATAGCAATGCAGCGCGTGTGTGTGTGTGCATACTGTACGTGTGTATGCACTGAAGAACCTTTCCCCTATAGCAATGCAGCGCGTGTGTGCGTGTGTGTGTGTGCATACTGTAGGTGTGTGTGCACTGAAGAACCTTTCCCCTATAGCAATGCAGCGCGTGTGTGTGTGTGCATACTGTACGTGTGTATGCACTGAAGAACCTTTCCCCTATAGCAACGCAGCACGCCCGTGTGTGTGGGTATGTGTGTGTGCATACTGTATGTGTGTGCTCACTGAAGAACCTTTCCTTCTTTTGTAAAAGAGATGTAGACACAGCTAACCCATTAGCCCAGAGGATTTTAGCCTACCTTATGGGTGGATGAGATAGCAGCCTGTAATCACTCTGTCTCTCCTTGTCAGGCACTGAAGCTCATCATGTCAGACTGCTGAAAAGTGGCCTTGGAAGTACTCACGGCTATAATGACCTTTTAGAAATAATTGTCGAAGCCCATGTTCTTTCTTTGATCACAAATAATTTTTCTGTACTCTGAAGAATGTTTTGTTTGCCTGTCTTTTTTGGGGGTTCGTTTAACCCCCAATTTGTAGTTAAAGTCTTGTCCCATCGCTGCAAACCCCCTTACGGACTCGGGAGAGGCGAAGGGTCATGCGTCCTCCGAAACACGACCCTGCCAAGCTGCACTGATTCTTGACACACTGCTCGCTTAACCCAGAAGCCAGCCTCACCATTTTTTGGAGGAAACACTGTATAACTGCCGACTGTGTCAGCGTGCATGCGCCCGGGCCGCCACAGGAGCCGCTGGAGCGCGATGGGACAAGGACATCCCGGTCGGCCAAACTCTCCCCTAACAATGCCGGGCCAATTGTGCGCCGCCTCATGGGTCTCCCGGTCGCGGCCGGCTGCGACACAGCCCGGAATCGAACCCGGATCTGTAGTGATGCCTCAAGCACTGCGATGCAGTGCCTTAGACTGCTGTGCCACTCCAGGAGGTCCTGTTGCTGCTTTTGATTGTGATTAGGTTTATGGTGGTGCCCTTTTGACCTTTGCTCAAGAAAAGGAGTTCAGTCAAATGGCAATGTAAACATTATTTGTGTATCGGATGATGGCACCTCAGAACAACTGAGGATCCCTGGATGTTCCACACAGTGTTCCACTGGCCTATCTTTCTTGCCCCCCATTGCACTCTGCACAACTTATCTCTCATTCTAAACAACTTTTGGCCAATTATCACGGACACATGAGCGTTAGGGCAATTGCTATGAGAGTATTTCACAGGTCATTGCTTTCCCATAAGACAACATGTATGCAGTCATTTGCGCTTGGAGTAGTAAGAACCCTTTCTTAATGCTTTGGTTATACTGCCCCGTCCCAAACCCTATCCTGGATGGGGGGGCTGTACTAAGACAAAGACCAGTGGGATGACTGATAAGACAAAGTGGAATTTAGTGGTCAACAGGGGTTAATGGCTTAAGATGTTTTCAATGTCAAATGTATGTGAGTGCTTGATGGTCATGCGAAAACATGAGGTGTGTGTGTGTGGTGTGTGTGTGTGTGTGTGTGTGTGTGTGTGTGTGTGTGTGTGTGTGTGTGTGTGTGTGTGTGTGTGAGAGAGAGATGTCTTTATTCTTTTGGAACTTTGGTGAGTGTAATGTACATTTTTATTGTTTATTTAACTTTAGTTTATTATCTATTTCACTTGCTTTGGCAATGTCAGCATTTGTTTCTCATGCCAATAAAACCCCTGAGAGAGCGAGAGAGCGAGAGAGAATGGATAGTCTATTCTGTTTTTCAAGGTCTAAAATCCCCAATAAGTTAATTTGAACAAAGATAACGATGAATAAAAATCAACCTATTATTATGATCTGTTATGCACATTTTGGGGTACAAAAACCATGATATCTAAGGGGAAATGCATATTTGACTATTTTACTTCAAGCCATTTCCTTCCGATTTTTATCTTTTAAAACCAATTAGGAACCACATAAATGTCAGTATCTGAAGTATGTGATTTCTGCTTCAAACCTTGTTCGTGACCTTGTTGAAGCCAAAGCCAATTTGATATTAGTCCCCAGTGGATCTTAATACCGACCCATATTTAGCATGTAATTATACTATTGTTGGGAATGTTACCATGTCAGATTTTTCTTTAAAGCCTGAGATTTCCACTTCTTTCAATGAGTGTGCTTGGACCTTTTGTTTCACATGAAAAACACAAAATGCGCCGTATCACCGCACATAGTTGTTGATTTCAATCTGTTTGACATCCATTTGTCCATTTGAGACCAACATTACAACATGAGATATGTAAAGTGGAGTATCACTTCAGTATCATGGGTTGTATAAAATAATGATGTTCATTATGCTTAATTAAAACTGCACATCAATTGGAGAGAGAGTACAGGACTGGCTGTCTTTGAGAAATAGAAGAGTCACTGAGTGATCAGGTTCAAAATGGATCTACCAAACAATATTCTCACAAATGTTGTTCTTTAACCAGTGATTTGCTATTAACAGGAAACCGTCCAGTGAGGCGAATCAAAACAGTTTCAAACGAAGGGTTCGTCTTGCATGACATCCTGCCCTGTTCATTGTCAAGTCTGTCATCAAACATGATGAACTTCCTGAGTCTTTTTTTTCTTTCTTCAATTTGACATTTTTCCACAACTCTTTGCCAAAAAACATATTCATACCATTAGACAAGGCTCAGTTTGAAATCCCCAATGTCTCGGTGGAGAGAAAAAAGGGATTGGGGATAATGTTTTTGTCATCTGCGTGAACCCAGGAAACACTGCGTTGTCCTAGAGCTAGAACCATAACTCATTCTTGAGTCTAAGTCTCTTAGGTCGAGAGCGCTTACATTGCACATCTGATCCGAGCCAATTCACTGTATAGACCTAACTCTGGAAGCACACCGCCAACAGACACTGAGACCTTCTGCACCTGGGGAGTGGGCATGAACAGTTTGCCGGCATACAGAGTGAATAGTGATACAGTCAGTCTCTCGTGATTTACAGTCTTACAGATCGTGTAACTTCACCTTGCAAAAAGTGGAAGACCAGCTGAACGACGGGTGAGGTGCATTCAAATTCAACTCACAAATGGTTGGCAAACAATTTCCCACTTATTTCTGTTCTATCTAGATTATAGACCCTCCTTGAAAAAAGTGTCTGGCAAAGAGGCAATGTCAAACAGAAAAACATGCAGTAGATATCTCGTATTGCCCACCTTACCTAGACTGATGGCACCATCCCTAAGCAGATAATTGAGTGTTGACTGGGAGCCTGCAACTGATCATGGTCTGAACATCAGTATAGTAGATCGCCTTCTCTCCCTCTCTGAGACAACAAGTGGCACTCAGCCTGAAGGTAACGATCATAGTGGTAATAATCATAACAGCAGCTCATCGCAAGGAAACATCACTTCATTACATGCCTGTCAAAACACAGCTCGGTGCCTCGCCAGATGATGGGAGGCTCATTTCACTGTCAGTTCAATATAGAAAATGCACAGTATGTTATGTAAGGCCAGCAGCATAGCACCCTGCATCCCACTGCTGGCTTGCCTCTGAAGCTAAGCAGAGTTGGTCCTGGTTGGTCTCTGGATGGGAGACCAGATGCTGCTGGAAGTGGTGATTTTGGTCTAAAACAATATCCCAATGCCCCAGAGCAGTGATTGGGAAAATTGCCCTATATAGGGTTCCGTCTTTCGGATCAGACATTAAACGGGTGTCCTGACTCTCTGTGGTGACTAAAGATCCCATGGCACTTATTGTCAGAGTAGCGGTGTTAACCCTGGTGTCCTGACAAAATTTCCAATCTGGCCCTCATACCATCATGACCGCCTCATCATCCCCCCTTCCTCTCCTCTGTAACTATTCCCCAGGTCATTGCTATAAATGAGGGTGTGTTCTCAGTCAATTTACCTGGTAAAATAAGGGTTAAAATTAAAGAATGTGGAGTACAGTGAATTATAATGCACTCACTCCGCACACCTACTGAGAGTCTCCTGCAGGTGCATTGAAATATTGAACATGATTCTGAAATAGAAATTCCCACACACTTCTTGCTTGCAAAGCATTCACTTCCACTCTTCAGTATTTCTTCCTTCTTCGAAGAAATAGACAAATGTTGGCATTCGAATTTTGCAAGCAACCCACGCGTTGCTTTGGCTTATTTTCAACGTGAAATAACGTGCCTGCCTGCATGAGAATTACAATTCCTGAAGAGAAATAGGGGGCGAAGATCTCAAGGAAGGGGCAGCTCGTGTGCCAGATGTTTAACCACGGTTTTGGATTGTGGAAGGGTCACCTTAGCCGAAGACAGAGCTTCACAACGACTGGCCAGGTGGTTTTGCCTGCTGCACCAGGTGTCTACGTTGTCTTTTTCTTCATGGAAATGTCCCATATCTTGACACAGAGGAACCTTAGCATGAGGGAGGATGTGTGATCCTTTTGGCTCAACACATGTTACAGACTGTCCCTCCAACATGTTAGAGTTTTTTTAGACTTGACTTTAGACTTTGAAAAAAAAATGTTGCAGGTCTTTTCTTTTTTTGAAACAGCGTACTCACCAACGCGAGGCTCTTTTATAGCTTTGTATTTAATGTTTTGCTTTACAGTACAGGTGCATTTTCAGCTGGTACAACAACCACCCAAGACGGACTGTAGCAGTGTCACAACAACTCTCTAGTGTACGGTTTACACTCGATCCATTGGATTTCTTTACTTCACTTTCTCACCAGTCATATGTTCAGCGAATGAGACTCGTGAATCATTTCCAGTGTCGTCACATCGCCGTATTTGCAACAAGAGCATTTGGGGCCCTGGTCAAATTGAAAATATACCCTATCAGAGAGGCTGTTTCTTCTCCCACGAAGAGAGGCGAGGAAACTGTGGTTGACTTCAGCTGCATCAAGATGGCAGCTGCAGTTACAGTAGCTTCCAGACTGTCTATCAAATAATCCCCCCCCCCTCTCCCCTCCCACCTATGGGATTCAAATCACCCTGAGCATTTTAGTTCCTCTTTTGTGCAATTGCATGAACCAATCCCGAGAGGCCTAGCAGACACAAAGCGGGTAATTTAATGTAATAACAAAGTAGAAACCAACTGCGTCACTTACTGCTGGATCTGAAAACATGTTGTTTAATTTGAAGTGCCTTCAGCTTCAAACATGGGAGATGTTTAGGAAGGACAAAGGAAAGTTAAGAAAAACAGTGTTTCCATTATTAATGTGTCATACATGTCAGGATGACTTATTTATTCTAAATGTATCTTCAACATTATTTATTGATGTAACGTGTGCTGGAAAACAGAAGGTGAAGTAGATGAGGGAGCCGTACTGGATCCCTACCATCTAGTTTGATGTGAAGGGGGGGGGGGGGGGGGGACCGTTTTTGTTGTCGTTGTGTTGCAACGGCTATAAAGCAGTGTATGAACTCTAATCAAAAAAAGTCCAAGACAAAGAAACACATTCCCTGACCTTTTAAGATGCAGTTCATCTGTTGTGAGAAACCTTACTGGCTTGCCTAGAATGCACAAAATAGATATTGTACAGGTATGATGCCGTAGTGACAAATGCATATGGAAAATATATATTTGTATATTTTTCACATCAGATATTTGAAATAACACATAGAAAGAGTTTGAATGAAAACGGACACGTGGGTTAAGGGCTTTGGTTGTGTGTATGGCAAATATCATTGCAATTCATGAGGAGCTGTTTGTGATGACAGCGACTGTCCACAGGGGGGCCAGGCAGGATATGCTGCGGTGCGTTCGATAACACGCTGAAAGCTGTCATTATCCGCTCTCATCATTGTTGCACCATGGATTCCCTTTGCACCAAACCCCTCTCAGAAACACACGCAGACTACAACTGCCAGTCAATCAGACACAGACTATATGCCACTGAGAACAATGGGTGAAGGAAATGTGTGTGGCTGCACATCTAATTAATGAATCTGTCCACAGACGAAATCTCATTTTTGAAACTATCTGTGGGAGTGTATATGTGTGTGTGTGTGCATGTATGTGTGTGCATGTGTGAGTGTGTACGTGTGTGTGTGTGTGTGTGTGTGTGTGTGTGTGGTGTGTGTGTGGTCGGCAAAAGCAATGAAGTGGAAAGTTATCACCTGACCACCGATGTCCCCTCCCTCATTCACACCTTCAAAATCCATGTACAGTGCCTTCAGAATGCCTTCATACCCCTTGACTAATTCCACATTTTGTTTATGTTACTGCCTGAATTCAAAATGAATGACAAAGTGAAAACATGTTTGTTTTTTGGGGGGCAAACTTATTGAAAAGGAAATACAGAAATATATTAATTCCATAAGTATTCACACCCCTGAGTCAATACATGTTAGAATCACCTTTGGCACCAATTAGAGCTGAGTAAGTCTCTGAGAGCTTTGCACACCTGGATTGTACAATATTTGCACATGATTTAAAAAGAATATACTCCAGGCTCTATCAAGTTGGTTGTTGATCATTGTTAGCCGTTTTCAAGTCTTGTCATAGATGTTCATGCCGATTTAGGTCACTCAGGAACATTCAATATAGTCTTGGTAAGCAACTCCAGCGTATATTTGGGCTTGTGTTTTAGGTTATTGTCCTATTGTCTCCCAGTGTCTGTTGGATAACAGACTGAACCAGATCTTTCTTTAGGACTTTGCCTGTGTTTAGCTCTATACTGTTTTATTTGAATAAAAAATCAAATAAAAAACCTCCTTAGTCCTTGCCGATGACAAGCATACATGATGCAGCCACCACCAGGCTTGGATTTGCCCCAAACATAACGCTTTGTATTCAGGACGTAAAGTTAATTTCTTTACCACATTTTTTTGCATTTGAACTTTAGTGCCTTGTTGCAAACAGGATGCATGTTTTGGAATGTTTTTATTCTGTACAGGCTTCCTTCTTTTCACTCTGTCATTTAGGTTAGTATTGTGGAGTAACTACGATGTTGTTGATCCATCCTCAGTTTTCTCCTGTCACAGCCGTTAAACTCTGGAACTGTCATCATTGGCTTCATGGTGAAATCCCTGAGCGGTTTCCTTCCTTTCTGGCGACAGAGTTAGGAAGGACGCCTGTATCTTTGTAGTGACTGGTTATATTGATACACTATCCAACGTGTAATGAATGACTTCACCGTGCTCAGAGGGATATTCAAGATCTCCTTTTTTTTTTACCTATCTACCAATAGGTGCATTTATTTGCAAAGCATTGGAAAACCTCCCTGGTCTTCGTGGTTGAATCTGTGTTTGCAATTCACTGTTCGACTGAGGGACCTTACAGCTAGTCGTATGTGTGGGGTACAGAGATGAGGTAGTCGTTCAAAAATCATGTTAAACACTATTATTGCGCACAGAGTGTCCCTGCAACTTATTAAGGGACATTTTTTTTTATCCTGAACGTATTTAGGCTTGCCATAACAAAGGGGTAGAATACCTATTGACTCCAGGCATTTGAGCTTTTCCTTTTTTATTAATTTGTAAAAATCTCTAAAAACACAATTCCACTTTGACATTGTGGGGTATTGCGTGCCAGTGACACAAAATCCCAATTGAATCCATGTTAAATTTAGCTGTGGCACAATAAAATGTGGGAAAAGTCAAGGGGTGTGAATACTTTCTGAGGCACAGTACCCCAGAGCAAGGGGTTAACACCCATCATCTCTCTGGTGAGCGCACGGTTACTATTTAACCCTACGTTGTCGCCTACGTCGAGGCGACCTAATTGCAAAAGAGGTGAAGGCTTGTGTCACCCAACCAAGCCAGCGGCAGTGCTTTGATAACACTCTCGGTAGGCTGTAGAAACAGACACCCTAATTAACCCCTCTTCATTATGGCAATTAACCCTGACACGTTAAGGCTAATCTGCACGGTGCCACCAATATTCATCTTGAGCATGAACTACATATCAGTGACTCTCCCGCAGTCACAAAGAATAAGGCTGGGAGGTTGTACATTCAAAATTCATAGAACAGTGTGGTGGTGGGAGAGGAGGCCAAGGTTATCACTATGGAATGGAAGAAATGATTGAATTACTCTGTTGACACTTTTCTCCATTCTAGCATGGCCATGGTGACTACAGGTACTGTAGGAGTGTGGCGTAAAAAGAAAAAAAAAGAATCAACTGAATTTAAGTTAACCTTCGGAATGCTCTGGAATTGAAATAGAACTGACCCCAGCACCACAGAAAAAATCACTCCAGCGTAAGGCACATGGATGGGGATTCATTCGCAGTGCGGCCATTAAAAACGAACATCAAACAAGGATTACCTCAACTTCAGGACTCTCCATTCCCACATCCACTCCTTAAGCCCTCTATCCTTTTTTACACCGTCTTATATAATTGCAATTAGCCGAGAGCAGAAAGGAATGCCCTTCAACTAGCTGAGAGTTTCATTAAAGTAAAGATCAATGGAGGGTGCATTATTCAGAACAACAATGTGCTCTATATTTAATGCACTATAAAGCAGTTGATAGCTAGGGATGAGCTCCAGACACGTAGAAGATTCCCTACATTGCTGAGCACGTCCGTACAAAGTCACAAATCCCATAGAAAGGTTACAGTAGAGCAAATACTTTGCCGAATCCTCACTTGAGGTATGCACACGCAAGTCAGATGTTCAAGTAAATCATACATTTGATGTCAATGGGAGGTTAACTCTTAAGTACAAGTTGCACGCACAGATCTCAAGTTCAGATTTGACGCTGAAGGCAGTAGAAAGTGGGGTATCTATTGGAAGACGGATAAATATTGAGTCAAACAGAGGTTGACGGGGTAGATGGAAAGAGATGCGGAATGAGGAGACATGGAATGAGGGTCTTGGGGACTGTGGGAGAAATAGTGTAAAGAGACATGGGAAGACATCAAGAGAAAGACAGGGTTAGATAACAGGGGAGACGGAAGGGACTTATACTAGGGGAAGGGAAAGAGAGCGAAAGAGAGGGACAAGTGAAAGAGGGAACGGATTAGAGACTAGGACAGACGGATAACGAGGGGGGCATAGAAACTGGATGAGTGAGACAGATAGAGAGCCAAGTGAAAGAGGGAACAATGCAAGGAGCAGAAGCAGCCCTGGCTGCCTGGCTCTGATTAATATTCATGGGCCGGAGGAGGCAGATGCGGCTGACATCTGGGTGATGTCAGCGTGTTGTCAACACATTGTTAGCGCCGCAAATGTGCAAACAGATTAACAGCCCGGCGAAGCTACGCTGCAACGCATTCGCAGGGTGAGAAAAACAGCCCCTGAGTTTTATTCCCAGAAAGAGGGAGAAGAAGAGTATAGACAGGTCGTTTATTAGAAGTGAGCAACGGTTCTCGAGTGTCCAACTGGGGCACCATTTCCTTCAATGTTCAGAATATCAGTCGTTGGGCTTATTTGGAGTTGATAACGAACTGAGTACAACGACAAGTTTGGGAGACGGCATGAATGAACGATAGAGAGACAAAGATAGTTACTTCCAGTTGTGTGTTCTTTTAGGGAAGCACTTAAGTGCTCTGTTGGAACCTTTAGGGTTACAAAGGAGTATTTACGACTTGGCCTTCGACAGATGGTTACTGGTAGGCCTACAGTCTTCAAATCAATTGTAATCAAAATGTTATGCGCCATATAGCTAGAGGGATTGTATAATCTTCTGTCACTGACTGAAATGCCAATCATAGATGACTCTCAGAAATAAAGTACGAAATGGAGAAAAATAGACAAAGATATTTCCCCTCAGGCAAATGTTGTGTGGCATTATAGTTCAGGCCGAGGCTGTGGATCCAACTTTTCTGCACCTTTCTTCCCGACAGCTAAAGGTGACGAAGCTTCTGCTCATGTGCGGGATTGTCTACTTTATGCACTGTGTTGAGTTTCAATCAACGCACATATTCTGCCTAGTGACGCAAGCTCTTGAGTTTTGGCCACATGAGAGAAGAATGCGACCGTTTGTTCTCAAACCATCCCAAACTCGTAACACCGTGCTATTAAATATGGTTCTGTCATATAGCATGCTGTCATTATGTGATGTTGCAGTTGATTCAGCTTCGGCCTAACTTCATTAAACGAGCACCACTCTATGAGTAGAGCAGAGACTGTGTGTGAAGTAGAGAATCTCACACGAGCTTTTGGACCTTCAACTGCCAGGAGGAAAGTTCCGGAAAAGATGGATCTGCAGCCACTCTGTATAGTTTAACAATTTCAACAAGACAGGATAAACAATGTCAACCAATTCAGGGTTCCACATCTGCACGAGGCCCTCTGGGTACGGTAGAATTATTTCAGTACAGGACCTACATCATTGAGTCTTTGGACCACGAACGGTGGATGAGGTCACTGGGCGGTGAGGTGTGTTTCAGGAAGTGTTCCCTTCAATGGGACACTACCAATGGGAGTTTGGATGTAGGGAAGCCACTGAACCCTCATTGACACCCACATGGTAGGGCATGCACGGGGCTGGGCGCTGGCTCAGTGCACAATGCAGAGCAGTGTGTTACTAGCACAGAGGAGCCTGCGTGGGTTAGCGTGGACGTAAGCCAGACTATCCCTATCCCCAGCAGCAGACAAACTGGGAAAATGAGGACATTCCAGCCACTCCCTGCCACTTGGCAGATACGGCTCTGTCTGTTTCGGGAATTTTAACTTTTAAATTGGACTCACATGTAATCCTAACGTACTCTCACACAGAGAGCTTTTCTGATCTCTCTCTCTCTCTCTTTCTTCTCTCTCACTGTCTTGCCTAGTTTTTTTTGTTCTTTGCTTGTGGCAACAGAAAGCAAACCCCTTTGATAGATGAAGTGACAGTGTCTCGTTAATTTCCCACCTTGTTATCTAGCTCTACAGTTACAGTGCAAAAAGGCTAAAGGAAGCGATGAACTGAAAGCTGCAAATGCACAAAAGGATGCAAATGCACTTTAATAAGCTTCACCTATAGACCCAATGTCAACCGTGCGTCTTGGTGTCTCACAATACGCAGTGCACATGCAGTTATAACAACATTAATTAGCTTTTTATTATTGGCATGTACTGTAATCCACCTCTCTGGCTCCAGGCTTTTGCACCTCGACACTGGTAGAGAGGTGTTGTGTGTTTGATAAGAATACAATTAGGTTCAAGATGGCTCCTCTCCTCTCAATCTCTGATTCTCTAATCACTGAAGAGCTTGGTCTCCCTGTAGCCTGACTGCACTGAGCTCCATCATAATCAGCCCTTTACAGCTGGCTCGTTCACTTTGAGAGCTGCATTGTGGTTTGTACTCTATTTATTTGTGCACCGGCATCTTGGGGGACAACTGTTTTACAAGTTTCGGGACCTCTGGGAAAGCCAGTGAGAAATTGGCCCTGTTTGAATTGACTTCTTTCTTCTGTCCTTCCCGTGTTGCCTTCAGTTTATAACTGATATGTGAAATATTTCACCATGTGTGTCCATATTTCTCAATGAAGGCTTATGTCAAATGCTAATTTTATGAAAGTACAGAATCGGAGCTACAAAATGGTTTATCATACACTGTATTTGGAGAAAAGATGGGAAAGTAATGCGGCTTTAAAAGTTGATAAACTTGTTATCCCACTTAAGAGACAAGTAGAGGGAAATAACTTTTGAAAGATTTGGATGAGATTTTAACACTTCCTAGAGGATAAACCAGACTTGTGGAGGTCTACAAAAAAAAATTCTGAGGTCTTGGCTGATTTCCTTAGATTTTCCCATAATGTCAAGCAAAGAGGCACTGAGTTTGAAGGTAGGCCTTGAAATACATCCACAGGTACACCTCCAATTAACTCAAATGTTGTCAATTAGCCTATCAGAAGCTCCTAAAGTCATGGCATAATTTTCTGGAATTTTCCAAGCTGTTTAAAGGCACAGTCAACTTAGTGTATGTAAACCTCTGACCCACTGGAATTGTGATACAGTGAATTATAAGTGAAAAATTCTGTCTGTAAACAATTGTTGGAAAAATTACTTTTTTTGTGTCATGCACAAAGTAGATGTCCTAACCGACTTGCCAAAACTATAGTTTGTTAACAAGAAATGTGTGTAGTGGTTGACACAACAGTTAATTTACTGTACTTTAAAAAAAAATGTACTTGTTGTTGACGCAATCCAAAAAACAGCCCATTAGAAATGGAAATCTGGGTCAGTTGGGTATCATTTCAAAGTTTGTTCTAATGTCAACACGACTAGTTATAAAACATGATATTACAGTGTTAGGCTTTCACAACGCAATTCAGAGAATTGGTGCGCATAGAAATGTGTCATGAGCGCATTCAGGTGCGTGTCCCGCTGTGAATTTTCGCTACAATAGACAAACATACGCTCATTCTGTTCAGAACAACCCATTGTATGACCCCAGTGTTCAAAAACATACACTGTATATGACATGAGTTTCATTATATGGAAATGTGAAGTGGACAGTTGGACTCACGGGTGTTTGGCTAGCTTGTATGTCATCAAAGCGGTATTTATTATAATCCTCAACAGCTCATCTTATAAATGACATCGTGTCCTCTTAATTTACAGCATTTCCCTCACTCAGACGACAAAAGATTTGCTAAAGTTGCCCAAATAGCAAGAGGGGTGGTGGCAACTTCTTGACGCACGAGGTGCTGAAGTTCAGAGCGGCTGTCAGTCAAAACCCATACAGCGCTGTGAAGCACAGAGCCTGAGCCCTGACCTCATTTAGAGCACGTTACTGTACAGCCTCTGCGTTCCAATGCGTATCAGCGCCCAAATCTTCAATTTACAAATGTAAAGGGCTACGCCTTAACCTCAACCTACCCACACATGCAACACGTGCGTCAGCATGACATTGTCCTCCAGAAAGTAGTCTCTCTACTTAAAGGTAGACTCAGCGAAATTACTTTGCAGCACCGCAGATATTGAGATGAGTGAGATGCAAGACCTCGCTCTCACACAGTTACACACAGTATCTGCGCATGTGCAAGGGTTTGCATCATGCTCTTACAGCGTGGTAGCCAGGGCACCAAAACAGTGAGAAGTTGAGTCTCGTGGTTCATCGCTCTTAGTTGTGGAAATTGACCCACTATGCGGTTTACTATCTGCATCTATGTCATATCGCTGAGTCTACCTTTAAACCCAGCTAAATTCAGGGCGGCATTGTTTTTGAGCTGTAGCAACACTTTTGCAGTGTCCAAAGCTATATCTTTCTAAAAATTGGAGGTAGCAAAGATCATCTATATACTGATCAGCATAGTTCTGTTATAGACAGAAGCCTGTGAAATGACAGACCAATCAGGACTCATCTCTCAGCACTTCCAACCACAACATTAGCTTAGCCAATCAGGACTAGCCAGGAAGGATCCTTTCTTTCTCCCTTTATAGCTCAGTGCTTTCTCCTTGGCTGAATTAGGTTCATCATTGAAAATGTTTATTCATATTTACAGATCCCATACAAGTTTGTAATTAGGGCATATGAAAGTGTTCAAGAAGGCATTTCTGCAACAAACCAAAAAAAGCTTCAAACACCTCATATCCTGTTCTTGGACACATTTTGGCTGCCATTATACACTGATAATGGATCAGTGAACATGATGTCATTTGTGAGCATGGGATAGTAGGGGATTAACTGGTAAACTGCTACTAGGCTGAAAACACTGGAAAGGAAGCCATTTTGGATTTCAGAAATGGAGAAATGTAAGCAGACCTATGTAATTGTGCAGATGTTTGCTCTATTTGTGTGGTCATACAGTACCCTGCTAATGGCAGTGTTTGCATGTTGTATCTTTCTGTATTGCTACTACAAGCACTCAATAGTCAGAAAGACAGTCCCATACTCACAACTAACACAACACTGTCAGGTTCCCACACAGGTCTACCTTACTTTTGCCAAACTCTGCATGATGTTCTGTGAATATAATCAATTACAATAGTTGTGGACGGGGAAAAGTACTGAAAGATTTAGAACCTGAATTCATTTAACATTTTTACCACAACATGAATATTTATAGAATGTTTTGGGAAGTGATTTTGTTGCATACCATTATGTGATTTCTTGTGGCTTTTGGTCTGCATGTAGTAACGACACTGATGTCTTCATTTCTCATGCTGCATAATTACATCCTCATCCTCTCTTCAGCCAGTCATTTAGAAATGTATATCTTGGCAATGGAGAATATACCGGCGAAATGAACAATGCAGTGGCAATTGTTCATTTTAATTGTGGAAACGTATGAAGATTCCTACAAAATAGCTCAGCCAGATGTGATATTGCTAGCAAGCCAATTTGCATTTCATTTGGCACTGTCGAGAAAAATCCTGATGCCTTTGCAATATTGAAATGCAGTGAGGAAGAACTGTTACTGGCGACTTATTCGAGCAGGAGGCATTTTAGGGAGAGGTGCTCCTCCTATAGCAATTAGCCACAAGAGCTTGTAATCCGCCAGAATCACTCTTACTAAGTGATTTCCTCTCTGTCAAACGAGCCAAATTAATTTGAGTGATACTTTTCATTTAGTTAGCATCAAAACAGCTTTTCCGTTCACATTCCATATGGGCATCTGATGCAAGGTATGCCATTAAACTGCTGCAGCCAGATGTTCTCCACAACCCTCCCATTATCAATGCAAATTTATTCATTAAACAATTTAATTGTGTCAATGATTGACAGGTGGTCACATTATTATGGGGGAATGTTATGAAGCTAATAATAATGCTGGTCCTATTAACTCCCTGTGTAAAGCAATATGTGTGTCAACGTTTATGTGGATGAACCCTTTTCTAATGCTGCGCAGTAGGACAAATGGTTCCACCCACTACACAGATAAGCACTTTTGTTTGTTTGTTGTTGCAGCATTTGATATCAGCGGTTATGTGGTTCTGACACTGCTCAACTATATGCGGAAGAGGACCTGCATGATAATGTGGAATGCCTTGGAGACATGCCCCACAACGCTCGGAACACTACGATGCGTTCTCACACCCAGTTTAGAGAAGGAAAGAGCTTAAGGCTATGTCAAGTCACAGGGTAGTCTATCGAGACTTGTTCACAACTTGTTCAGTTTTGTTTGTCAAATCATTTTTGAAATACTGACTGTCCAAACAGCAAGTTACAAGTGACCCAATCGGATTTGTGTGTGTTCATACTGTAGTCATTTGCTGACATGGCTATGCTAGTTGTCAGGTGGCGGCAGGGTATCCTAGTGGTTAGAGCTTTGGACTAGTAACCAAAAGGTTGCAAGTTCATATCCCCGAGCTGACAAGGTACAAATCTATCGTTCTGCCCCTGAACAGGCAGTTAACCCACTGTCCTTAGGCTGTCATTGAAAATAAGAATTTGTTCTTAACTGACTTATTTAGCAATTGTATGCTCATTCCTATGTGTTGACATTAGGCTACTAATGGAGAGGGTAGAGTGATATGTCAATGTCCAAAGCAGAATGTATCATAGGGCTCTGTAGCTAGACAGAAGGCTTTATAGGTTTGTGATCGGATCAAGACAGATGAAAAGGAGACTTGAGCTTGGTGGCTGGTTGTTTTGGAGTCCAAGGTTACCTGCTTAACTCTCGTTAGAGAGTGCATGTTCCCTGTACTCACATGCCGTGTCTTATGAATAGAGTTTTGACAGGCACTCCCCAGGCACCTAACCCGCAGCCTTAAGGACCCCATTACCTACTGCTTCAGGATGTTGTTTTAGCTTCTTAAGTGTTCCCGATTTGTTTTTCTCAACCACCCTCTGTGTGAATGATGTGTCCAAAGAGGAAATAGTACAGTGTAAGTGTATAATACAGGAAGTGTTTGGTTTCCTGTCTTGGTTCGGTACGACCATCTGTACACAGAGTGTTGCCCCAATTCCCATCTCTTAATTCATACTGTGCATATAGTGTTTGGCTGTTCCACACAAGCTGAAGTAGGGAATTGGGAAATGTAGCAATTTATGTATATCTAAATGCTATCCACAGAATATATTTGGCACTGATGATTGTATTTTTATACACAGAAGGCTACAGTAAAGTTAAAGAGATAATTACATAATTATATATAGTCAACTGTAATCAGCATTGGTAGGCTACTAATGAGCACTATTTCTCCATACATGGTACAGTACCTCCCAGATAACCCCTGATGTTAAAGCAGCACCCTGGGCTTACGGTTTGATTATCCATGTCTTCTCCCTCTCCTATATTCCCCAGAGGTCAGGCTCAAGTTCTGCTCTTCGTGTAGAGGAAACGCCATTGCCAGTGGGCTGTGGAGGATCATAGATTTTTATGGACCCCTCGGCTTGGCCCCTGTGAGACTGGTCTCCTGGCTGCAGTAGGCAGGGGGCCCCGGGGCCCCAACAGGAAGTGCAGGCAGGAGGAGGTCATGCTCAGGCAGGCATAGATCTGCTTGATTGGTAAAGAAAGCAAGTGGCAGCAGGTGATCCCCATGATTTAATGGGCTGGACAGCACCCACCGTGTGATGATTCTGATTCCTTTTTCCTTCGTCTCAAACTTCATAATGAATTATATTGGGGTTTAAGCAGGGATTTCTGATGGTGGAGGCCTACATGTGCAACATTTGTAATGCTGGCAAAGTGGCATGGGATTATGGATGATAATGTGTTTGAATCTGAGAAGGTACAAGAGGATTCACACAGCTTATTATACACTGAGTGGACAAAACATTAGGAACACCTGCAGTTTCCCATGACAGACTGACCAGGTGAATCCAGGTGAAAGCTATGATCCCTTATTGATGTCACTTGTTAAATCCACTACAATCAGTGTAGATGGAGGGGAGGTGAACGGTTAAAGAAGTATTTTTAAGCCTAGAGACAATTGAGACATGGATTGTGTATGTGTGCCAGTCAGAGGGTGAATGGGCAAGACAAACAATTTAAGTGCCTTTGAACGAGGTAGGGTAGTAGGTGCCAGGCGCACCGGTTTGAGTGTGTCAAGAACTGCAACGCTGCTGGGTTTTTCACGCTCAACAGTATACCATGTGTATAAAGAATGGTGCACCACCCAAAGGACATCCAGCCAACTTGACACAACTGTGGGAAGCATTGGAGTCAACATGGACCAGCATCCCCTGCAAGGTGTCGAAAGCGTTCCACAGGGATGCTGGACCATGTTGACTCCAAGGCTTCCATATGGTTGTGTCAAGATGCCTGGATGTCCTTTGGGTTGTGGACCATTCTTGATACACCTTTGGAAGCTGTTGAGTGTGAAAACCCAGCAGCGTTGCAATTCTTGACACACTCTAAATGGTGTGCCTGGCACCTACTACCGTTATGGAAATAGCTCCTTTCTCACAAATAACATTTATCCATGCCCTGACGAGGGCAAAGGAGGGTGTAACTCAATATAAGGAAGGTGTTCCTAATTTTTTCTACACTCAGTGTATAGCCTCATACCAGGCTCCAATTCTGTAGGTGTGTCTTTGAAGTAGAGATACTATTTTTATTTTATTTAACCAGGTAAGCTAGTTGAGAACAAGTTCTCATTTACAACTGCGAACTGGACAAGATAAAGCAAAGCAGTGTGACAGAAACAGCAACACAGAGTTACATGGAATAAACATGCGTACAGTCAATAACACAATAGAAAAAAAAGAAAGTCTATATACAGTGTGTGCAAATGGCATGAGGAGGTATCGCAATAAATAGGCCATAGTAGCAAAGTAATTACTATTTAGCAGATTAAAACTGGAGTGATAGATGAGCAGATGATGGTGTGTAAGTAGTGATATTGGTGTGCAAAAGAGAAGCAAAGTAAATAAAAACACAATATGGGGATGAGGTAGATTAGGTGGGCTATTTACAGATGGACTATGTACAGCTGCAGCGATCGGTTAGCTGCTCAGATAGCTGATGTTTAAAGTTAGTGAGGGAAATGTCAGTCTCCAGCTTCAGAGATTTTTGCAATTCGTTCCAGTCACTGGCAGCAGAGAACTGGAAGGAAAGGTGGCCAAAGGAGGTGTTGGCTTTGGGGATGACCAGTGAGATATACCTGCTGGAGCTCGTGCTGAGATAATGCGGAGCTTTACCTAGCATAGACTTGTAGATGACCTGGAGCCAGTGGGTCTGGCGACGAATATGTAGCGAGGGCGAGCCGACTAGAGCATACAGGTCGCAGTGGTGGGTGGTATAAGGCGCTTTGGTGACAAAACGGATGGCACTGTGATAGACTGCATCCAATTTGCTGAGTAGAGTAATGGAAGCTATTCTGTAGATGACATCGCCGAAGTCGAGGATCGGTAGGATAGTCAGTTTTACTAGGATAAGTTTGGCGGCATCAGTGAAGGAGGCTTTGTTTGCGAAATAGAAAGCCGATTCTAGATTGGTTTTGGATTGGAGATGTTTGATATGAATCTGGAAGGAGAGTTTACAGTCTATGCCAGAAGTATTTGGGAATAATCCCCAGACAAAGTTGGGTTCCATCCCATTTCATGACATATGGGCGGCAGGTAGCCTAGCGGTTAAGAATGTTGGGCCAATAACCAAAATATCACTGGTTCAATTCACCAAGCCAACTAGGTGAAACATCTGGTGATGTGCCTTTGAGCAAGGCACTTAACCCCAATTGCACCTGTAAGTCGCTCTGGATAAGAGTGTCTGCTGAATGACAAGAATGTACAAAGAAGTATTTGCAGTTGAAGTCGGACGTTTCCATACACTTAGGTTGGAGTCACCAAAACTCATTTTTCAACCACTCCCCACATTTCTTGTTAACAAACTATAGTTTAGCAAGACGGTTAGTACATCTACTTTGTGCATGACACAAGTCATTTTTCCAACAATTGTTTACAGACAGATTATTTCACTTATAATTCACTGTATCACAATTCCAGTGGGTCAGAAGTTTACATACACTAAGTTGACTGTGCCTTTAAACAGCTTGGAAAATTCCAGAAAATTATGCCATGACTTTAGGAGCTTCTGACAGGCTAATTGACATCATCTGAGTCAATTGGAGGTGTACCTCTGGATGTATTTCAAGTCCTACCTTCAAACTCAGTGCCTCTTTGCTTTATATTATGGGAAAATCAAAAGAAATCAGCCAAGACCTCAGAAAAAAATGGTAGACCTCCACACATCTTGTTTATCCTTGGGAGCAATTTCTAAACGTCTGAAGGTACCACGTTCATCTGTACAAACAATAGTATGCAAGTTTGAACACCATGGGACCACGCAGCCGTTATACCGCTCAGGAAGGAGACGCCTCTGTCTTCTAGAGTTGAACGTACTTTGGTGTGAAAAGTGCAAATCAATCCCAGAACAACAGCAAAGGACCTTGTGAAGATGCTGGAGGAAACAGGTACAAAGGTATCTATATCCACAGTAAAACGAGTCCTATATTGACATAAGCTGAAAGGCCGCTCATCAAGGAAGAAGCCACTGCTCCAAAACCGCCATAAAAAAGCCAGACTACGGTTTTTAACTGCACATGGGGACAAAGATCGTACTTTCTGGAGAAATGTCCTCTGGTCTGATGAAAGAAAAATAGGACTGTTTGGCCGTAATTACCATCGTTATGTTTAGAGGAAAAACGGGGAGGCTTGCAAGCCAAAGAACCCCATCCCAACCGTGAAGCACGGGGGTGGCAGCATCATGTTGTGGGGGTGGTTTGCTGCAGGAGGGCACTTCACAAAATAGATGGCATCACGAGGAAAGAAAATGATGTGGATATATTGGAGCAACATCTCAAGACATCAGTCAGGAAGTCACAGCTTGGTCACAAATGATCTTCCAAATGGACAATGACCCTAAGCATACTTCCAAGGTTGTGACAAAATGGCTTAAGGACAACAAAATCAAGGCATTGGAGTGGCCATCACAGAGCTCTGACCTCAAACCCATAGAAAATGTGTGGGCAGAACTGAAAAAGTGTGTGTGAGCAAGGAGGCCTACAAACCTGACTCAGTTACACCAGCTCTGTCTTGAGGAATACAAAATTCACCCAACATTTTGTGTGAAGCTTGTGGAAGGCTACCCGAAACGTTTGACCCAAGTTAAACAATTTAAAGGTAATGCTACCAAACACTAACTGAGTGTATGTAAACTTCTGACCCACTGGGAATGTGGTGAAAGAAATAAAAGCTCAAATAAATCATTCTCTCTACTATTATTCTGACATTTCACATTCTTAAAATGAAGTGATGATCCTAACTGACATAAAACAGGGACTTTTTACAAGGATTAAATGTCAGGAGTTGTGAAAAACTGAGTTTAAATGTATTTGGCTAAGGTGCATGCAAACTTCTGACTTCAACTGTATAGTGCTCCTTAGCAACACACATCGGTAATAAAACAGTAACGTCATTTCCACATGGTAGCCATATTCTCTTATTGTTGTATGTTGCAATGGCTCCAATACACTGTATGGTATGTAATTCTACATGTCCTCTTCAGGGCTAAGGGCAAATACCCTCCAAATGATTTACAGAAGATTTACAATAAGAATGGCACACTGTTACCTTGTTTAGTCTTGGGACAATTTCTTCAGAGCTATTATTTTTTTGGTGAAGCATCATTTAACATACTGACATTAATTGATAGTGTGAAAAGTTGTTTTATTTGTCATAATACCATATTGTATTTATGCAGTGAGTCCCAAATTGACACATATTATGGAAATATCTCCTTTCTCACAAATAACATTTGTCTTGTAACAATAACAGCGTATATCACGATAGGACACTGTGTAAATAGTCTGATTGCTTTCTTGTCGATTGTTTACTTTATTTTGGGCAGGCGGTCCTTATCTATTTAATGAAGCCCTTCCAAGGAGCGGGCAGAGAAAGTGCTTAAAGAGAGAGGGGGGTTGGGGGGTGTTGGAGTGTTCCAGACCATGGACTGCTTTGTGTTTGCCCTGGTATACAAGCCTGGTCCCTGTTGGCAATAGACTGGTTTGTTCCAGTCCAGCACACCCCTCTTCCTGCAGGGCCTTCTGGAGCCTATCCACCACTGCTAGCTCTCTTTGCATGCAAATCCACTCTGCCTCTAAGGCACTAAGATTAATACAAAGCTTTCATAAACAACGGACGGCTAGATACATATGCCACTCATTGCAATATTTACCATATGGCCTCATATCGACTGTTCTACATACTACATAGACGTGATAGATGTTTTATGTTCACATGGTTGCTTAGCAACTTTGTTGTTAGCCTCATGGCCTGAGGCCGCTCTCACTGCAACAAAGACGGGGATCGTCAGACTGTCGAGAGGAATTCTATACCACGACTCCTGAGGGAAAGGCAAGGATGCTCCACAGCACAAGTGATGGTTTTCTATTTATGTTTAAGGCCCAATGCAATACACCTTCACCTTCCCGTTTGCCTCTCAAATGTATTTTTGTTTAGCCAATGATTATCAAATGGAAGTAATAATTGTTTTCACACCCTTCATCCTCATCATAGTTTCAGTAGGTTCATTTAGGTAGGACAGGAGATCTGGAAACCTGTGAGGGGAGCAATGGTGCGTTCTGGGAGCTGGTGTTCATGAGAGCATTTGGAAGTCACCAAGGGGGAGTTAGCCTGTTGCCACACTGCAAAGTCGCCTGATGGACTCGAGACAGACTATTAACTCCAGCCAACACCCGTGGCTTCGCTGATGTCTGCTAATCAACTTGGATCTCCTCCAAGCCTCAAACAAAGAGGCAGGGAGTGGACGGTGCTTTGAGAGCTTTTGGCTTGAGGCTTTAGCTAGATTATACTCTGTTTTAGGCATTTGTGAGTGTTATGCACCAATTTATGTATGTTTTACGTCTTGGACAACCCAAACCGAATATCCACTGTTCTGTCTGTTATAGTGGGTTGTGAGGGGAAACAAAAGAGGACTGGTATTTAGTGTGTTGCATGTGAGAACAGGATTTGATACCCTTACTCTGTGAATTACTGGAAAGGGTGGGCCATAGCCAGCCACTCCTTTGAGTAGAAACTGAAGCATCTGTTTACGGTGTGCAGTGAGTAGATTCATGTCCTGAGGCGTGGACTACCCGTGGGACATCCAGATTTTGGAAAGGGGGCTGATACTGTAGGCCAACATCCACAGGACTTGATGGGAAATCCCTAGCACAGTAAACCACTGGTAAACATCACTCTGTTTTATTTCTAGTATGTACATAACCATTTTATTCGGTGACTTGAAATCAAGCAAGTTTGTCCAATTGACCAATAGGCCACACCCTGAAGTTAGCCATGAATTAGATTCACTATACATAAAAGTTGTATGATCAACTAAGAAAAAATGTGACTGTCATCCGACTGTTAGATCCATATCTAACAACTCATAACGCAACTCTCTCTGCCCCTGGTGTTCCGATGTGTTCCACTGCTTCAAAATGTATCAGATCCCTTGTCCCCGAGGCACAACGCACACCGTACATAAGCATCCACAGATTTAAGGTGTTTGGAAATGTGTACACAGAAGCTGCACACTATAAAGGAGGATAACGTAGGCCAACATACACCATAATCAAACACAACAATGGTATCAAACCTCTCCTGTCGTTGGTGGACAAGAGGAATTCGGTAGCAGTGCTCACTGCATTCCCTGAAGAGAGCAGGAGATTATCAGAGAGTAAACATTACGCACCACTAGGTTTTTTCCCCCTCCTTTCACACATATTTTTCCCTGCTAAGCGTTATTACACTGACACCCGTGCGTAACATGTGGAATTTAATCTGTTTTCATTTGCTATTTGTTTCCTCCTAAACAAGGCGCAGGGCCCGGGTGCGTTGTGCGTCTGCTGGGAACGACGTCAGGGTACGCCAGCTGCATTTTACAGTCTTCCCGTGCAGTCGTCCAAAAATATGCAGTAAAGCCCTGGCAGTTAACGTTATGAATCAATTCATTTTTCACTCCTCCCTCAATCCGTTTTTGAGTTTAACGTGACACGTTCTTATCAGCGAGGACAGTTGTCGAGAAAAAATAAGAAACATTTTGCAGGTGTTTCCAGAGCACAGCAAAATGTGTAAAACATTTTGACATTATACACTTCCCATGGTTTGTTATGTTTTTCCCCCTGCCAATAAAGGGCCTTGTTTTGGTTTGGCCTACTTGGTCCTGTTATTGTTAGGCTTGCACAATGAGGACAGCATTTCATCACATACTTTGTCACAACGTTATAAGATATTGTGCTTATACTACAGAACCAAAAAGGGTTCAATGGCTTGCTTCATATGGCCCTGAAAAGGTTATCTGCAGGTTGTTGTTGTTGTTTACACTGCACACCACATGTAATTCTCTAGACAGAGAAGTGAGCCTTGTTTCAGATACAGTGCATTCAGAGCAAGGTGAGTCAGCAGCTTAGCTAGGCTTTAGGACGCTTAGTAATTCTGTCAAATTTCATGAGAATTGTTTAATCAACCTTGCCAATCAAAGGTGCGTTTAGAACCGTCTCGAGAAGGATTAATGTGCTGTTCACAAAAAAACAAACATAATTTAATGACCTCTTAATGAGTCTGAGATTAAATCAACAGAGTAGTTTGACGCTACTGTAAAGCAATCTGCCTCTGTATTTCAAGCGCAACCTATCTAAAGGATAAGACTATTTTATACTGAAACTGGTATACATTTGACGTTATTTGATGTAGCATTCAGCAGGCTTTTATTAGCACAATACCTCAGTCATATGCATTCTAGAAACAGTTCGCACATGATTAGTCTGCACCCGTCTGTAAACCTGACTTTAATAATAACTCAGTCATGCTCTTTGTTAGTGCTCTCAGCGCGTCCCCTCTACAGAGTTATACTAAACTGTAGCATAGCACGTAGATCACCGTTTAAACCAATTCCCCATTTTGTTCTGTAACATTTACAGTAGCCTACGGAGGCACAGTACAGTCGTGGATATCCTCTAGCATGTTAGCTACTCAACGCTAATGTCTTACAGTGCTGTTGCTGTACTGCTTACTGCCAAGTCCGGCAGAGGAAAGACAAGCAGGAGGAACCCTACCGACCAGATACTAACTGTCAAAATAAAAATGATGAACTCTGCAGAGGGCAAACATGACGCAGTGGATCTCCCATGCCAGTGCTTATGTGCTCCGCTCTAACCACACATCTAAATGATGACCCTAGCCTGCCTGACTGGCTGGCTGTCCAAGCCTCGGCCCCTCCCCGACCCCTCGGCTGGGGCCAGTATGCATGCTGAGCTGTTTTATTATTATTTATGGGGGTACTATAATTGGGCAGATAAAGAACACGGGGCGGATTAGGAGCGGAGTGACATGTTTATCGTGCGCTCGGATCAGGACCTGCCGTTAGCCACAGGTGCAGAGTTTTACATGAGGGAGCGATTTATGGTGGCCAAAGGCGAGTGGGGAGGAGGAGAAGGAGGAAGAGGAGAAGGAGGAGAGGGCAGCTTGTTACATTGCCCTCTGCTGGGCGGAGTTAAAATTGCCTAGTGGTTCAATTTGCCCCTAAGTCCCTAAACTATGATGTTCAATGGAGTCTTTTTAGTAAGCAAGTGTTGATTTACTTCTCGTTTCATCCCGGTGGTCTTGATTTTAGATCAACAAATGAAATGAAGGTCTCATAGGAGTGAGGAAGATGTTCCACATGCTCTTCCCATTTGACCATTCTGGGTATCTCTTACACCCAAATCACAGGAGAATGACTAGGAATAATGGCAAAATCAGACTTACGAAACGATTGGCAAACTCGGATGCATTTGAAGCTGTTGTTTCCCATGACCATTTCCAAGTTACAGTATAGACCTAATGTGCAGGTTCATTTGACGAGGTGTTTAGGGATACTCTTTGACATACGGTAACTCAGCAAAGCCATAACTTGGTGATTGCGCTACTTCATAAATCCCAGAGTTAGCTTACCACCATTTTCAATAGACTGAGTTAGCATTAGCGGAGTGTGTTGTTGTGTCGTGTGGCAAAGCTTTCTCACCAGTGCTACATGCACTTGTCCAGCCATAATGTTAAAGGCGAGAGTGTGGGCTGCATGGTATTTGGGGGTTCTCTAGCTTTAATGTAGCTTGGCAGCCTTTACGAGCAGGCAGAGAGAGGCCAGTCCCAAGGTCCTCCAGGGCCCAGTAAGCTGGTGGCAGGTCCACTTTATCACCTTCCTCCGTGTGAACTCTGGCTGAACCGGGCCGCCACCAGCCATCCTGCTTTTATTTCCCTGGCATCTGCCCTGTTCCCGCATGAGACATAAGGTGAGCCGCTCCTTTTGTTTTCGTCCTCGCAGCATCTGCCAGGCCATCTTTAGTACTTCAATAAGACCCGCTCACCCCCTGCCTGCCTGCCTGCCTGCCTGCCTGGATGCCCTCAACCTCCCACATCCTTCCCCCTCCTGCTGCCCTCACCGCCGCCACCACTAGAGATGGAGGGAAACACTGTCACGACCGCGATGCAGACGAGGGCTTTTGCACTCCGCTGGGTTATGCATCATAGGGGCGGCGAGGGAAATACTGAGGCGGGAAGCGAGTTTTACGAGGCTGGAGAAATATGATGTCTCACATTTTCTTCCACTGCTGCTCTCTCCATCCCCTCGTCATTTTTTCACCGCTCTGTCGCTTACCTCCCTCTCTCTCACTTACTCTCTCTCCGGTTCTGTCTCGCTCTATCTCTCTATCTCCGCTCTCTCTCACCCTCACTATTTGCCTCGCTCGCTCTTCACAAACATGCCTGCAACCATGCCCTTTCCTCTTCAAACTAATTACCTCGGCTACCTTGTAACCACAACCCCTCGGGACACTAACAACTGTCAGACCAGTATTATTTTTGAAATTCAAACAATCATCTTACGTGCGCTGCTGCTAAGATCCTGGCCTTTTCGGCAGCTTCGACCTTCAGTAATTAATACCCCAGGGGCCATTATTGGCAAAGCCTTTATCCTCCGGGCCAAGAAGCCTCTAACCCGCTAATTACGGGCAAGCAGCTAATCTTCTAGCTTCATGATTGACAGGTACACCTATTCTACTAATTGCCTGTTGCAGACAACACCTGGTGAACTGTATCGTCAGGGGAGACTGGATAGTACTGAGAACTCCTGTGGGTCTCTTGGGAGGCTGAACAAGTGTGTATGCGTGTGTGCTATGGAAAAAGAGACAGTCGAGGCCAGGTTGAGTTGTGCTTTCTGAGGAGCGTGTGGTAGGACGAGCTCCAGTCAGCATATTTATTTGGAGTGTATGTAACCCTACGGTGAACACCTCTTTGTATGAAAACAGACAACAAAAAACACAATGACAATTTTGTGACAACTTGGAATAAGAGACAACAATGTGAATCATACAAATGTGGGATCCTAATTTGAGCAGTTTCGTCACAGGAGTAAAATAATTCTGGGGATAATTTCAAGTTTTGATACAGTATAGGCTATAGTTTAGGTGTAGCCTACGGCTGCATTTCGGATATAGCCTGAGGACTCACACTAAATTCTTCCGCTGATCTGTCATTCTCGACGTAGTTTAGTCTGAGACTGCCATCATGGAAGTTGTCTGTGGTGATGAGGGGCACGAGGAGTGTTCAAGTCATCAACGATTGGATTGTGTCTAGCCAATCAGAGTATCCAAGCCAATGACAAATGTTCAACCGCCGCTTTACCCATACAGTCAGGTCCATAAACATTTGGACATTGACCAAGTTATTATCATTTTGGCTCTGTACGCCACCACAATGGATTTGAAAGGAAACAAGGGTATTTACATTCACATTGGATGAACGGTGTAGGAATTACAGCACTTTTTTTTTACATGTGGTCCTCCCAATTTTAGGGGCTCAAAAGTAATTGGACAAACTAACATAATCATAAATTAAATTGTGAGTTTTAATACTTGGTTGCAAATCCTTTGCAGTCAATGATTGCCTCAAGTCTGGAACCCATTGACATCACCAGATGTTGGGTTTCTCCCTGCTGATGCTCAGCCAGGCCTTTACTGCAGCTGTGTTCAGTTTCTGCTTGTTCTTGGGGTGTTTTGCCTTCAGTTTTGCCTTCAGCAAGTGAAATGCATGCTCTATTGGATTTAGGTCAGGTGATTGACTTGGCCATTGCAGAACATTCCACTTCTTTGCCTTAAAAAAAGATTTGGGTTGCTTTCACAGTATGCTCGGGTCATTGTCCATCTGCACTGTGAAGCGTTCAGCTGAATCTGAGCAAATAATATAGGCCTAAACTCTTCAGAATTCATCCTCCTGCATTTGTCAGCTGTCACATCATCAATAAATATAAGGGAATCAATTCAATTGGCAGCCATACAGTAGCTTGCGAAAGTATTCACCCCCCTTGGCATTTTACAACCTGGAATTAAAATGTTTTTTTGGGCGGTTTGTATCATTTGATTTACACAACATGCCTACCACTTTAAAGATTACATTTTTTTTTATTGTGAAACAAACAAGAAATAATACAAAAATAACAGAAAACTTGAGCGTGCATAACCATTCACCCCCTCAAAGTCAATACTTTGTAGAGACACTATTTGCAGCAATTACAGCTGCAAGTCTCTTGGGGTATGTCTCTATAAGCTTGGCACATCTAGCTACTGGGATTTTTCCCATTCTTTAAGGCAAAACTGCTACAGCTCCTTCAAGTTGGATGGGTTCCTCTGGTGTACAGCAATCTTTAAGTCATACCACATATTCTCAATTGTATTGAGGTCTGGGCTTTGACTAGGCCATTCCAAGACATTTAAATGTTTCCCCTTAAACCACTCGAATGTTGTTTTAGTAGTATGCTTAGGGTCATTGTCCTGCTGGAAGGTGAACCTCCGTCCCAGTCTCAAATCTCTGGAGGACTGAAACAGGTTTTCCTCAAGAATTTCCCTGTATTTAGCGCCATCCATCATTCCTTCAATTCTGACCAGTTTCCCAGTCCCTGCTGATGAAAAACATACCGACAGCATGATGCTGCCACCACCATGATTCACTGTCGGGATGCTGTTCTCGGGGGGATGAGAGGTGTTGGGTTTGCATCAGACATAGCATTTTTCTTGATGGACAAAAAGCAACATTTTAGTCTCAACTGACCAGAGTATCTTCTTCCATATGTTTCAGGAGTCTCCCACATGTCTTTTGGTGAATACCAAACGTGTATGCTTATTCTTTTTTCTAAGCAATTTTTTTCTTCTGGCCACTCTTCTGTAAAGTCCAACTCTGTAGAGTGTATGGTTTGAAGTAGTCCGATACTCCAATCTCCACTGTGGAGCTTTGCAGCTCCTTCAGGGTTATCTTTGGTCTCTTTGTAAGCCAGCTCAAATAAGCCAGCTCACTGAAAAGACTTGAAATGCCCATTCCGTACCTCTTGACTCAGTGTTGGGTTAAGCTTGCTACAATATTAAAGTAACTGTTTCTAGATTTATATTAAATATGACCTATAATTAGTTACAATATGAGTGAAATAGTTTCCCTTGCTAAAATTGTAACGACCGTCTGTTGAAGAAGGTGTGGACCAAAGCGCAGCGTGGTAAGTGTTCATACTCTTATTTTAACTGAACACTAAATAACATTAATCACAAAGGTAATGAACGAAAACCGGAACAGTCCTGTCAGGTGCAGAAACACAAAACAGAAAATAACTACCCACAAAAACCCTGTGGGAAAAAGCTACCTAAGTATTGTTCCCAATCAGAGACAACGATAGACAGCTGTCCCTGATTGTGAACCATACCCGGCCAAAACAAAGAAATACAAAAAACATAGAAAAGGGAACATAGAATGCCCACCCAAATCACACCCCGACCAAACCCAAAATGGAGACATAAAAAGGTCAGGGCGTGACAAAAATGGCAATTAAGTATGTTAAAAAGCAGCATTTTTCGTGTTGGAATGGTGTGGGCGTACCCCAACAACAGAATGGTGTGGCTGTCATAAAAAATATAAATGCAAGTAGACCGCATATTGTCCAGCTCATCGTCCTCAGAAGGATGACATCATCCTCAATTAACAGTCTGTTTGAGACAAATTTGAGGTGGGATTTTTTGAAAGTTTTATTTCTTCAATTTATGCTTTGGTCATACAAGTATAGGACGAGTCAACAGCATTGTTTGGGTATGAGTTAACAGAATATGAACTTTTAGAAGTGAGCTTTTCACTGGACATTGACTTTAATTGCTACTTTATTATCCCGTGCTCTTATTACGACTTCACAACTATCAGCAGACATGCTCAAACTATAATTAACATAACCATAGAGCACTTCAACTGGTACATCACTTCCACTCATGGGTGGCCAAAATTAAAAGTCATGTCCCTACTAAGCCACGGCTCCAATGATTGTACCTTTTGTATTCAACATATTGGGTACACAAATGTACCCTTATACTAGATTATCAGCACATGTACCCTAAAAGGTACCAAATAGTACCATGTGAGATCTTAATGTTCAACTCTGAAGGTACATGATGTGTATTTTGATCTTTTTTTACCCCAGGGAGCAATACCGTACCCTAACGTACCCTTTTATCTGAGACCACGACATAAAGTACTTTCATTTCTAAACTGTGAAACCGATATGTATGAAAATACCTTCAAATAAAATGTGACATTCTGTACTGTCGCGTCATATGAAACATTTGATTTCAAATCCCAAATGCTGTATTTCAGATATATTTTTGGACACTTGATTGTCACAGTAGTAGGACCTACAGTAGTAGGACATTTATTCTGTCTGGTGCTTTAGCGTTTGAGCGAGCGAGAGACAAAGAGAACTGTTGGTTTACAGTGAATTTATGTCAATCACAAGGCTTATCTGCAGTGCAGGACAATTCTCAGCGACGACAGAATGATCAAATTTAGATACTACATCTGCATCTCAGTATTTTGCCATTGTTCCATCTACTACATTTTCTTGTTTTAGCTTTTCTTAGATTATCCCACTAAATAACTTTTAAAGGGGCAGTCAGCAGTTGCTACATACATTTTTGGACTTGTAAATTAGTGATATGTACCCATTGATTTTTAACGAGAATATCTTATAAATGCCTCATGAGCTCACTTCAACTGTCATACCCCCTCAGAACCCAAAATATAAACTTGTTTTACTCCAATGTTTGTAAACAAATTAAATGTACACAAACACTGCATAGCCTCAAAACATGGTTAAAACTCTCATTTTGATATCACGGATGGTCAGTCCTTGCATCCATAGCTCTGACTATGAATTTGAGTGGGGTTACATTTCCCCAGACCCATCCCTCAGCTTTTTACTGACACAGGGGCGGGGATTCATTTTGTTATTGTTTATACTGCTGATTGCCGCTTTAATGATGTTGAGAATCATCTCTGCCTTGTAATGGAAAATGAAGTGTGATATAGGGGGATTAGAATTAGATGGATGAGAGATACTATATTTTCTCACTTCTTACTTGAAAACATACTGTATCACAGCACTCAAATTGTATGATCATGTGAAACAGTCTAGCTCATTGTAATGCTCTAAAAAGTGTAATAGAAAGACTGTTTGTTTGAAGTTGAACTGACATCGTTTGAACTACTTTGCAGATATGAAACAAGCAGACAATCATTAATATCAGTCAAAAATATCAAATTCCCAGTTTATGCTACAAAAGCAACTTCATAAGAGGGTTTTTAAAATAGGTTCTATTTGTCTCAACATTCGATGACGTACACTAAGGCGTTTCTGGCAGAATAGATGGATGCAGTTCAATGCATGAATGATATAATTCACCAAGACGTTTGTTGGTAGTCCAAAACATCTTGCTATCAGGTTGTAAATCACAGCTGGCCTGGTACATTGTCTGCTGCCTCCATTCGGGATGCACGGTCGCAGTTTCAATGACTCAATATTTTGGACGAAAACCGACGAATGTAACTAAGGCTGGGAACAAGGACCACATTTCACACTTGCAACAATGATATTAGTAAGTAGTATTGACTTACTGCTACTGACAATAGTTTATAAGTAGAACGACGAGTGAAATAAGTTTGAACATAATAACATTTTCCGACACAGCTCACTCTTTGACGGCTCGAAGGGCTAGCGACAATGGGCCTCTGTGGCGCCAGTCAGGGTGTTGTGGGAAGTGCTGTCAGCGGTCTTCACTTTGACGGGGCTTGTGGGGGAAAGGCCAAGACGTGTGACTGGTGTGAGGACGCAGCGTGGGGCACGAAGGTGTACAATGAGATACAAGGCCAGGCTCAGAAGGGGAGAGGACGCTTCCTTAGTCCAGTGGGACGTGGTGTGCCACCATGTTTTGCAAATGTAACCCTGCCCCCCTATGGCTCTTGACCTTAGAGTTGCAGGCCCGGCGACGTGGGGAGCACCAGCGGATCAATGGATATAAATAACATTATGACGTGATTACCATACCGTCCTCAGAAAACAAAGACCCCCTCACTCACCACCTCCTCCTCCCCTCCTCCCTCCAAGGCCAGACCCACTGCACTGCAGGGATGCCTGGGTGACAGTAGTACATCATTGAAAATCACAGGGTCTGACTTCTCTGGTCCGCCTCTCTGCTGGTGACAGTCTCTATGATTCCGTCTATTTTCTGTGTGACTAATAGTGCTCAGTAGTTGTGGTAGTCGTGGTATTTTCTAATGAATAATTTGATGAGGTATTCTTTAATTAGATAACCAATAATATTACCACTGTACATGTAATTGCACTCTCTGTGCACAATATCCTGCTGTGGAACTACGTCATAGATTCAGCAATGCCGTGATATTTGCCATAAAAAAATAAAACACAAATCTACTCGACTACATGAACTCTCCATTCTTTTATCCTTTTCAGAGTCGGTTCCCTCTTGAGTCCTGGCTGCCAGTAGCAGTCAAAGCAGAGTTCCCGATGGTGGTGACTCCTTCTGCCTCTGACGTCCAGAACTCTTGACGGGTGCCTGAATGCAAACCAAGCGGTAAGAAAGTCATGTTTCAACCATGCGCCAATGAAAACATCAGTCTTCTGGGTGACCATGTCAGCCACAGCACAGATCAATGGTGAAACAAGAGCCTTGACGGCAAAGAGTTGACCTGAAACTTAAAAAAGACAAGCGGCGAGATGAATTAAGGACCCAACACAAGGTAACGGCAATGTGAGCTACCAATGGGCACAGAGGCGTATTTCTTCAAGAACTGCAGCTTTGCCACTAGAGTGCAGTCATCAGAAGCTAAACTAGTGCTATGCTAGACGACGTCAGGCTAGAACTTCGTCCTCATCTTATGTTTCCTGTAACCGAAATGGAAAAATAGGAATATCATGGAAAACATTGAGTAAATCGAAAATGACATGCCATCATCTACAGTAGAGGTTGATGAATGAATTCTCTATCGTCAGCCAACCTTGTCCAGGTTGTGTGTGTTGGAAACACTGAGTGGGGTTTCGGACCACTGGGGTGTAGATGCACAGCAGTCAGGAACCCTGAAATGAGCGCCTCATTTATCAACATTCTTCTGCAAAAATGATTTATCTATTCATTGAATATGCACAGATGTCTTCAATATGTGGGTATGCCCACGGGGCGCTGTTGATTTTGGTGTGTTAGGCAGTGGATTCAGTACAGTGAGGAGGGGGGGGGGTATGATGAAAAAAAGGTAGACCTGAAAAACAACAGAAAGGGTACCCCTCCAATATAAGTTTCCTTTTCACAGGTGTCTGAGGCTTTTTTCATCCACTCCATGCAGACCCCAAAGGCTCCATTTTCACAACCCATTTCCAACGGTCTCCCTGCCTCTTCTCTAGCATCATGCTGGGCAGCCCAACCTCTGCAGAGTATGTTCAGGGAGACATGCATGGACCAGGACAGTAAAAGAAGTCAATGGACTGGAAAGGTAGACAGAGGAGAATGCAGTCTCCACCATAGCATGACATCTGTGAGCGTTCAGATCCGATGGCCTTCTTTTTGGATGTCTACCCAAGGCTTATCGCTAAATACGAGCTAGCTATCGTTCCCAGTCTGTGTATTTGAGCATTTAGATATCCTCTGTGTAAAAAAAAATCATTAAGTCTCAGATCACATTGGGTGTTTTGTTGAAAGTACTGCTTTGTGAAATCTCACTCGAAAGGGTTCTTTATCGTTTTGCTTTGTTGTTTTTTTATACTGACCTTTGCAGGAAATGTCTTTATCACACCCATAGGTTTGGCAGTCAGTCCCAGGCAAGCAAAAAAAGTGTGCGGCTCCATTTTTGCTTGGGAAGGTGAGCTTCGAGAAAAACTTTGGCTGCTGTAGCGATTTTGAAACCTGATAGATTTTCTCAGTCAAATACACCTTGGAGAGATTCCCCCTAAAAGACACAATTCAATTCAGCATTGGCAAGATATCTCTTTCTTTCTTTTGAAAAACATTTCATTATGACCAACCCAATACGTATAGACTTTGTGGATTACAATTCCACCCTGATAAGATATTCATGTCGTTCCATCGCAAGGAGACCTAGCGCTGCTTAATTGCGCGAGCTTCACCTACAAAAGATCAGCTGCTTTATTATTCAAAAGCCAAATTAACACTATTAAACAGACTTGGGTGACCGTGCAGTGTGCCTGAAAATGATGTAGGGTCAACGACATGCAAATATTAGCATGTTCCGTAGCCCCTGTAACATGGACTGAAAGGGAGAGGAATACTTCATCATGTTGTGTGCATATAAAATAATTGTGTCTCTGGTCGGGCGCAGTCTGTTTGAATTTAATTAGGAGCGTACTTACGTCTCCAATATTCACTTAATGGAGCTCATTTTGTACAGCTGTTACACAACTAACACCCAAGTGATAAATGTGAGGCTTCACTGTAAAAGATGATAAATCGGGAACTTGCGTCTTTGGACATCAAAAAAGACGCCAGGCTCCATGGCATCCAACTGGGGGAGCGAAAGCACGGGTTCATGGTTAAGCGAGACCTGCGTAGCTCTCTGCTGGGTGGGAGCGGAGTGAGGTGTCGTGGGAAGTTGTGTGTGGAAATCACACTAAGCGTACACACACACACGCACTGCTGAAATGTCAGGCCCCAGAAGAGGGGCCCTATCTGACAGACAGAGCATAGCATAAAATACAAATATGAGGAGTCACGGAGTACACATGCTTTTATGGAGAGATAAAAAAAAGGGAACTAATGTAATGTGAAAACACACAGAACTGGGGTGTACACCCACACACTTGGCATTGAAGAATGTACACCCATCACAATGTACTGTATAGACATATTAGACTACCAAATGCTTCCCAATTTAGTGTGTATACTGTATTTTGGTCCACACATGAAATGTTCAGAAAATGTTTGACCGTGAGTTTACTATGCCAGCTTGACCATACAGCACTAACTATGCTTATTCTCAAAACCCAATTTAAAATGTCTCCTAACCTGCTATCCACTATAATGAAGAATAAAACGCACGACTAACAGCTTCCTTTAAAAATCAAATAAAAATTAACCAGAGAACTGGTTTCAAGCCTTCAAATATTTCTTTTTCAGCAGCCTTAAAGGGTGATTTCCTTCTCTTCTCTCCTCTAGCTCTCTCTTTTCTCCTCTCTCTCCTCCTTCTCTCTCAGCTCTGCGGCTGCATAATGACACACAGCGAGACTTAATGCACCTACCAAGACAGTGATTATCACCTCTGTAATCCTACAGTTCATTAGTCTCCCCTCATAATAATTAAGTTGGAGAAGTGCCGGGGTCCGGTGAGACCCTCCTCACTAATGCACACATTAACAATAGAGCCTCTGTTGGACTTAAAATGTGCCGTAGACTGCCGTAGACTCTCAGGATCCCTGCTTTAACGCTGTCTGGAAGGACAGGGAAGGCCCAGAAAAGTGGGTCTCCTCACTTCACTTGTTAGCGGCCATTTTATGGGCTTTATCGATCAACAGTGTGGCATGGGCCAAGGTTAACGAGCAGAGAGGTTGTTTGCTTAATTGAACTTCACAGTCAGCCAAAGGGGAATTCCTTAGAAAGTGCTTTTTAAACATCCCGGAATGTTTACAGGGTTGCTCTGGTTATGTGTGTAGTCTAGAGTGAAGTGGAAGGCTTGTGCAGTCTCTATTGCCACACAGTGCAGCAATGTACCATGTCAATACCATATTAGTGATGGTTGACTCTTCTCAGAATTAAGGTTGACCTGCAGACAAAAGCATTCAATGGCTGCCGACAAAGATGTTGTTGATCTGAAATATGAAATTGAATTGAATACAGGATGATTGTGGAAATCTGAAACCCCCCGTCACCCCTTTTCAGGCAACAAACGGGGAAATGAATATCTCTCAATACTTTCTGCGCACATAACCCCCAAGCTACGCCTTGACAGTATTGGAACCCAGAAGGATTGTGAGGACTGACATACACAAACGCATACGCACGCACGCGTGCGCGCGCACGCACGCACACACAAACCCAGAGACTCTAATGTAATCTGTAAACATTATAAGAGAGAACACTCTCCCTGTCTCTCGCTCTTTCGCTCTCCCGCTCACTCCTTTTCTCAGAGGAGCGACAGAAGTCATGAATTATGCAAAGGAAGAGTTTGACCACTAGCCTGTGGCTGATTGGCCGTCTGGGGTCGAGAGGAGCGTCGGGGTAAAGCTACCTCTATCTCTGCCTGCCTGACTGACTGTCTGGCCCTCTGAAAGCCTAGCAGAGTAGCGTCCATAGCCCCCTATACAGTCTGGGATCAAATCTGACCGCCAGACTGCTTCCTCTCCTTCTCCTAGTCAGCCAGGAACAAACGGATAAATCCCTCAGTGGTGAGGAGCGAGAGGATTACTAATAGGAGTGGTAGGGATAGTGAATAGTACATCGTTTACCTTCTTGTTGACCCTTTCTCTGCAGTTGAAGACTGGGAAGGCAAACCAGTCTCAATAAAGACTGACAGTATACACAGTATACTTGTCCGGCTGGAAGGACCACGCTTGTAATTCTGTGCAGGTGGATGTAAAGTGAACATGGTTACATTCATGTATTTAAAGATGCCAATTAGACATTTCATTGCCCGCTTAAGTCTAACTTGTCTTCAGTCCGCCAATTTGTTTGAAAAGCGCGTTGGGGTAGTGGGGGCAATTCCTACTTTTTTCATTTTTAATGGAGACATGTAGCCATGATTTATTCAAATGACAAACCTCTCCTTTCTCTTTTTTCTTCCTGAGGTATTAGTCATTGGGTGCTAATGTCAGATTACTTTACTAGCCATTCTGCCTTTGATAAATGACTGAGACAGGCAGTAAAAAATAGATCAAAACCGCTGGGATGAAAAAAAGGGGGGTGAGCAGAAAGGGCCGTTAAATCATTTCCCCCGAAAGGCCCAACAGGGCTGGAAATGCCACGCGTTACTCCACCGCCACGGCCAATCAAAGCAGAGAGAGTGATTAAAGGGAGAGGATGGTGTAGTTACATTCTCTTTCTAACTTAACAAGCCATTATCCCCCCCCCCCCCCCGCTGAACTACAGGCAACGCACACAGGCTCGCTGGGTGAAATACGGAGCACTTCACTGTGCTCACTGTACTATAAGACAATGCGGTGGAACACAAATTAAGATGTTGTACTTAAATGATGTCATTTAGGAATTCATTGAAGGACGAGTGGTGAACCCGAAGGTATAATGAAGGCCAGACAGGTTTCGTAGGTGCAGAATCTACATGAACCCACTGAAAGGATGAGGAAATAATGAGCCCAAAACAAAGTTTTATATTTGATAAATAACAGATGTAAGTATTGATAAGAGGAAATTCCCAATGTATTATGGTGGCCCTGTATATTATCAAGGGTGGTGACTCCAGTTCTGAGAAGAGGACTGAATTATCTTAGCGGGAACCACAGCAAAACAAACTTGTATGCACGTTTCAGGTTTATCGAGACAAGCATTTGGTAAAACAAACTTTGTTAGGAGCAGGTTCTTCGACATCATCAGGGATGTTTTCTTATTGTACGTTGTTCAATTAACAAAGAAACAAAGCCTGTAACCGACAGGTCACTGGTTCAATTACCCGAGCCGACAAGGTGAAAAATATGCCGATGTGCCCTTGACCAAGGCACTTCACCCGAATTTGCTCCAGGGGCGCCGTACTACTATGGCTGACCATGTTAAAACAACACATTTCACTGCACCTACCTGGTATGTATGTGACAACTAAAATACAAATGAAATGTATCTCCATCTCTATATACTTATACACCTGTTTGCTCTCTAACAGAAAGAAGCCTTGGGTGAGAATAGAGAGGCTATGCAACAGTATTTACAATATTTATAAGATACATATTATGTGACGATCAGTCGTGTGTCCAACCCAATTGTAATTGTATAAAATACTGCAGCCTTAATGTAATAGTGAATAAACATAGGCAACAAACCTTCCAGATGAAGAATTCCCACCTCCCTTATTTTTCTTAATGTTTTAAAATGTCTATTCCCTCATGCAGCAATTACTAGCGTGCTAGGAGATGAAGTCTGGGTTTTGTTGTTGTTGCCATAAGCAAGTTATCCTTCATAGAAAAGCAGAGAACTGAGATGTAAGATCTGAGCTCCAGTGAATGTAATCCATTCTAAGTAAACACCAACACTCACTCAATACACAGAGAGAGAGAGAGAGAGAGAGAGAGAGAGAGAGAGAGAGTAAGAGAGAGAGAGAGAGAGAGAGAGAGTGAGTGCTTGTGTTAACTGTCCTAAGAGCTTACTAGGTTAGAGTGAAGAGCCAAAGGGGGGAAGGTGTGTAATGCGAAAGCAGCAGATAAGCCATGCATTATTTAACCTGTGGTCGACTGGGGTGTAGGTTATGTAGTATACAAGCCTAGTATATGCCAAAAAGTTTTTGGTCCACTTCTCTTGGGTGTAATACTGCTAATAAGGAAACATGTTCATGATTCCTATGCAAATTCATGCAGTGAGCACTCATAACTGTAATTGCATATTAATGAAATCTCTTTGATTATGTGTTACGGGCACGTATTGCAATATCACCACCATCAGGACTAAAGACAATTAACGTTGTGACTGAAGCCAAATCAATGAGGTAGTTTTTACGAGGCAAATGCTTCTGGTCTGAATTTACCTGTGTGGAAAAGCACGCACTGCTAAAATATTCTAAAAGAGCACGCCACTTCAAGGGGGAAAAAAAACCAACTACCAAAAAGAGAGGCCTTATACGGTTCTCCCATGTTCTTGTCAAAACTCACTTGCTTTTTTTTGTCCTTGGTTATTGTCGACGGGTGTCTACCGGAGCTAAAGGGCAAGATTTGTATTCATCCTTCCATGCCCATTGATTACCCAGCAGAAGCTGACTGTTATATGCTGACAACGAGTCCCTGGAAGACAGCACCCGGAGAAGAAGCTAGGCAGGAACAACCTTGGAGTCAATTCATACACTGTAAGGTATTGTCTTTCTGTCACAAATTGCAGCCTTGAAATTCTTTCTATACTGTAAACCCCTTTTTTAGACCCACCTGTATACAAAGCATTTTAGGCATTTTTTATAGGCTGTTTTAACAAACCGTACATAGCTAATTAAAACAGCAATGTTCAATATGTAACACACGTGGATACCTAAACAGTGTCGTCCTTTGATTACACTGTACGATAGGTCCTCTATATAAAAATTATGTATTTTCAATAGTGTGGTTAAACACTAGGCATAATGCATTATGAATGGTACCCACATGTAAATACCAAGAAAACAAACAACTTTCTTCCCATCTGGACTTCTGCATGTTGAAGAGCTATCTCTGTTCAGTTCATTGTGAGGATTGAACCAAACCGACTGGCTCAGGCTCTTTATTCACTGTGTGTAACTAAGTAACCCGTCACAAAATTGCTGAGAGTCTCTCTTTCTATATTGGTTTTGTCACAGTACAATCTATCTTTTTTTCTTGCTATAAGCCTCCAATTTGTAGTGAATTACTGGCCTGTTCCTGTATATTCCCTTGTGATTGAAGGGGAAGTATTCAGGACAAGATTTATAGTTGTTAATTGTGGTATTGAAAAATTCACAATAGACTACAAAAAAGGCACAAAAGTGAGATGCACATCTGGAATAGTCGTTGTAAGTGAAGCCAAGTTCTCGTCCTGGGAGGAAAGTAAAAACCAGTCCTGAATTTGAACTAGCTACACCCTGGAGATTACAAAATATTTTCCCCTGTCAACTAGGCCGCAGGCCTTCAATTCCCCTGGCTCCAAACCTCTCTTGAACCTTGGTCCACATTTCCCTCTCTGCTGGAGTTGCATTTGCACTGTACTGAAACAAGACATATTTTGTATTTGATTTAAACTAGCATCAAATGTGACATAAATCAAGAGTGAAGCGGACGTCGGATTTGAAACATTTTTCCGCTGCATGCACCATTCGCGGAATGAGAAAACAATATGGTCGTCCCTCTGTTGCCCTGGATGACCAAGGCCTAAAGTTAAACCCACCTGCAGTTTTCAAGGAAGCCTGTTTCCCAGGCCCTCACGGGGATCCTAAAGAAACCTCTGAGTACCTGAAAATGACTTGAACTGTTTCCAAAGCACTAATGATCACTTGCTTCCTTTCCTTTCCCACTACTTATTCTCTATCAGCGAGGCCATCCATAACGTTGGCTGTGTATCTGTGCATTTTCCTGCTGGTGTTGATACACTGAACCTAACGGTGACAAAGATCAATTGAGAGACTGCATATGAATAGGTGATTAGGTGGCTCTGTTGGTGATATTTTTAAATGGATTCTACAGGACGTGAGTATTAGATTTCACATTGGACAGTGGAATCCAGCTTGACAGGAGGTGTGTGCAAGAGAACAGAAAATAGAACAGAAATATCCACACCTTTAATTGCAATGGTGGTACCGCTCTTGGTCATTCCAACAGAGCTCCATCACACCAAATTAAGGTCATATGTCATTTTCACAACATTTGGTTGCTGCTTTGTCCTTTAGATGGAAAAATACAACCAAGACCACAGTTTACACTGCATTTGCATCACGTGTGTTATGGAAGATGTCGAGGGACTTCACCATCCTTTGTGCCACTACCATTTCACTCAAAGGGATATAGGGAAGCTCTAGGGCGATAAATGAGCTAGACGTTGGCACCAGGTTGGTTCACGTTCCTGTGAAGACCAAGTTTCTTTCAACAAGCACACCACCTGCCCCTCAGTCCCATCTCAACCAAGCGTTTCACTCAGGTGAATACCTCTCTCTCTGCTCCCCATCTCAGTTGGACTCTCTCCACTGTTCTCCAACGTCTTTTAAGTAGTCTAGCAGAACAGATGGCCAAACATGTAGCTGACCTAAAATACATTGTTCCTCTGGGATGTGTTTTTTTGCTCTTAATATGGCAGAGCATTCTATGGAATAGGGAAGACTAGATCTGGAAATGGCAAAATGGCCGCCATCATAGGGGAGGATAAGACACTGATCTAAATGTATTACTACAGTGAGGCCGAAAGGTATTTTAGCAGGAAGGCCCCAGGAATGGTAGTCTTAAGCCTAAATAAAACAACATTGTTGACATTTAGCAGCAAACTGACCTTTTTCGGAGACAATCAAGAACAATCTTTCACAGTGTGGTAAATATCATGCGATAGGGACCGATAGCAGGGATGAAGAACTTGTTGTGGAATAGTAATGGTGAGATCCCCATACAGAGCCCCATCAAGACCTTACACGGACTAGACATCAGACTAGACATCAGGCTCGTAGCGCTCCAGCAGGTATATCTCACTGGTCACCCCCAAAGCCAATTCCTCCTTTGGTCGTCTTTCCTTCCAGTTCTCTGCTGCCCATGACTGGAACGAACTGCAAAAATCTCTGAAGCTGGAGACTCACATCTCTCTCACTAGCTTTAAGCACCAGCTGCCAGAGCAGTTTACAGATCACTGCACCTGTACTTAGTCCATCTGTAAACAGCCATCTATCTACCTACCTCATCCCCATACTGGTATTTATTTATTTATTTTGCTCCTTTGAACCCCAGTATCTCTACCTGCACATTTATCTTCTGCCGATCTACCATTCCAGTGTTTAATTGCTATATTGTAATTACTTCGTCACCATGGCCTATTTATTTCCTTAACTTACCTCATTTGCACTCACTGTATATAGACTTTTTGTTTTCTTTTGTTCTACTGTATTATTGACTGTATGTTTTGTTTATTCCATGTGTTACTCTGTTGTTGTATGTGTCGAATTGCTACGCTTTATCTTGGCCAGGTCGCAGTTGCAAATGAGAACTTGTTCTCAACTAGCCTACCTGGTTAAATAAAGGTGAAATTAATCAAATAAAATAAAAACTATAGCCAATGTCGGTATCTATTAATGTGCTCTTGATAACACATAATAGAAAACATTTTTGCAGTTAGGATATAAAACTTTTAGCACCACATGGATAAAGGCAAAGTAGCTATTGCATCCGCAATGTAGAAAACCTCTACAGAGGATTTCCCTACCAACCACATCACTCCCCTTGTCTGACTCACAGTGTCGTGAACAGTCGAACCAAAGTAGGATCTGACCTCCCTGAAAACAACCTGCGCTTGAACCCTATGATGCAACAATCGCTAGTAATCGAAAACACTTGTCATGACGTAGACACGACACACTCATAGAGATAATGTCACCAAGATGTTAGTAATGAGTCATAAACAAAGAACACCAGTGGTGAGTGGACCAATGACTGATGAGTCTCAGTGAGAACCATGTCCAGTTTTCATAAAGTGTTCCCATCACTTCGTTCAGGCCAGACAAATTGACCTCAGGCACATCAATCATCTCTGAGGAAATGTATGAAGACTTGGACTAGTCTGTTAATCATTCTGGTGGGTAAGAAATTGTTTGGCAACTATCCTCTGATAATTCTTGCAAGATCTTTTTTTTGTGTGGTCTCAGAGGAAACCATCTAACATATATTTTCTTCTTCTACTTGAAATACCTATACCTTACTTATATGATTGCATGGTCATCACTACAGTACTACTATGGTCAGTCTTGGTCCCTGGTTCGTCACATCCAATCTTTTTTCAATATGTAAGTAGGAATGTTGAAAGCAGTGGCATACCACAGTGCCTTGTTCTAAGCCAAGACTGCCAATGCTGACTGGATTTCTCATCAAGATCACACACAGAGATACAGAGTGAAACCTCTTGTCAGCCCACATACTTTCCTTCACTATACCTCAGACCAGTACATTGCGTTTCCAATTTTGCTGTTACTTCAAAATATATTTCCCACTATTAAATTAACAGTAATTTTAAGTACTACCAGCAGTCTCTCGGGGCCATTCTGAGTTAAAATACGGACCACAAAAGCAATATATCGGCTCTAGTTTTCCAGCAGGTTAGTGGGGGACACCGCTCAACAATTTGCTCTACAAATTTTTTGGCCACAAGATGTGGTAAATCCCCCTAATACCTCTGTAATAACAGGAAGCATGGATCAGGTCTGCCCCAGGAGGGTGGGTTAGTTTGTGGGTGGTTGGGTGGGATTAACGTCGCGTGGAAAAGGACACCCATACTCACAGCAAAAGGACTGAGTGCCAATTTGGAGCGCCTCCCTCTTCGGTGGCCGTAAGCCCAGGCCTCTCGGCCCCCACCCACCTTAACTCTCTGGCATGGAGACAGCACCTCCACATGACTCACAATGGATAGAGCAGAGTTCATAACACACGACCAGTCAGCGCCAAACCCCTCTAAACACAAGCTTTGTATTCTAATGACCTCCTAAATTGTGAAGTGATTCATTTTCCGTCCATTAGTGCAACCGGGGCGGCAACAGCTCTCCTCCAGCTAATATTCTTTAATTCACATTACAAAGGGTGATATTGTCCGGCCGGGCGACTCTGCACTTAATGCCTGCAATTACATCACATTACACATGTTGAAATGACCCCCCGGGACCGGCCTAAGAAATCTTTTCCGCCCTTATCTACTCTGCTGTCCAAACACCTGACAGGCTCAGCAAAACAAAGCTGATGTACCACATGGATAAAGTCGGAATCAACAAGGCTTCTTTTTTTTATCTTCAGTTTTTTTTCCCTCTTCTCTTTTCCCTCATCTCTATATCCTCTTCGCATCGGTTGCCTTTGGCTTCATTGAGAAATAAAACATTTGGGAATGTTATTGAACTGTGCAGATGGTCAACATTCTTGAAAAACCTGTAGTCAATTAGAGAAGTACAACACACTTTCTGTCCTGGCAGAGTGTTATTCTGTGGCAGTTATTTATTGCTTTATTACCCAGAAATCAAATTAGTTCGTGTTGAATAGGTTGTGCGCAAAAATGAAAGGGATTGATTCTCCTTGCAGGGTTGAGTTGATACGACCAGGCATAGGAAAACAGACCCAAGTCAAGCCCAGTGAAAAGGTTGAGCTAGGCGGATGTGAGCAATGCAACCACTGGTCCACAGGAACCTGTGCTTGGCACCATTAGCAGGGTGAGGGCTCATGACTGTTCATTACAGGTGATAAGTGCTCACAAAGGACCGGGCCTGCATGGTTTGACAGAAAACACTGGGTCTGGAAATAAAAAAGGCCTTTATGGGCCTGCCTATAGACAGGTTCATTCTTCAGAGCTCTCTGGAGACGCCAGGAACTGGGCCACTCGCTGGAATAGTCCCCCTGTGACCCCATTCCACCGCTACACCGAGAGTGCAAGCGAGGACCATGCCAATTAGAAAAAGAGAATAAAATGAAATATCTAGAAATATAATACATAAATAATCCTCATGTCTGGTGTCGTGTTTTAATCCCCAATTTTTATACCCCAATTTTACACTCCTGTATGTTTAAATTGGCCTGTCCTTTTGTTCAGGCAACTGGAAGTCCAGGGCATACCTCAGCACTGTTCTGAGGTTGTGACCAATCAGTGAAGTATGGTGAAGTAATGATGACATGGACCAATATAATACAGCTGTAAAATCCTACTTTTAGAGTTTTTGTTGGGGGGGGTATTTTATTAGGATCCCCATTGGCTGTTGCAAAAGCAGCAGCTACTCTACCTGGGGTCCACACAAAACATGAAACATGACATAATGCAGAGCATTAATAGACAAGAACAGCTGAAGGACAGAACAACAACACAAAATAAATAAGGCACAAGTAGCCTACATATCAATACATACACACAAACTATCTAGGTCAAAATGATTTCATCGGAGATACCAGTGTGGCTTTTCCTTTTCTTTTCTAATATTGTATGGAACATGTCTTGAAGAGGAAGCATTTTAAGCGTGGGTCTGCTGGTCTGAACTGGTGACTAGAGGTGTAGGTGTAGTTGATATCATGCTCTGTACCATTTCATATTGGTCCATCTGCCATGCATTGAACAAAAATATAAACGCAACATGTAAAGTGCTGGTCCCATGTTTCATGAGCTGAAATAAAAGATCCCAGAAGTGTTCCATACTCACAAAAAGCTTATTTCTCTCAAATTCTGTGCACAAATTTGTTTACATCCCTGTTCGTGAGCATTTCTCTTTTTCCAAGATAATCCATCCATCTGTCAGGTATGGCATATGCTCAATGCTCACTAACAGTATCAATGCTCACTGATGAAAAACAGCATGATCATTACACAGGTGCACCTTGTGCTGGGGATAATAAAAGGCCCCTCTAAAATGTGCGGTTTTGTCACACAACACAATGCCACAGATGTCTCGTTTTGAGGGAGCTTGCAATTGGCATGCTGACTGCAGGAATATCCACCAGAGCTGTTGCCAGAGAATGTAATGTTAATTTCTCTACCATAAGCCGTCTCCAGCCAGATTGGCGGTGGGGATATGGTATGAGCAGTCATAAGCTATGGACAACGAACATGATTGCATTTGATCAATGACCATTTAAATGCACTGTGACAAGATCCCGAGGCCCATTGTCGTGCCATTAATCCGTCGCCGACACCTCCTGTTTCAGCATGAAAATGCACGGCCACATGTCGTAAGGACCTGTAGACAATTCCTGGAAGCTGAACATGTCTCAATTCTTCCATGGCCTGTATACTCACCAGACATGTCACCCAGTGAGCATGTTTGGGATGTGTACGATGTGTACGATGTGTACGACGACGTGTTCCAGTTCCTGCCAATATTCAACAACTTCGCACAGCCGTGGCCACAATCAACAGCCTGATCAATGGATGGGGATGTGTCGGGGTGCATGAGGGGGTCACACCAGATACTGACTGGTTTTCGAATCCAGGCCCCTACCTTTTTTCTAAGGTATCTGTGACCAACAAACAGATACATATCTGTATTCCCAGTCATGTGAAACCCATAGATTAGGGCCTAATGAATTTATTTCAGTTGACTGATTTCCTCATATGAACTGTAAGACAGTAAAATATTCTTAATTGTTACGTGCTGCATTTATATATTTGTTTATCAGTGTATATTGAGGACACTGCCTCAAAGTCACAATATCAATGATAACACAATATATTGGTGTGAATGCGTGTCAATACTTTAGGAATACAATCATAATGCATTATACTCACAGGCTGTCATAACGAACCCATAACAACCCCAATATCTCTTACATGGTTTCACTTTCCCCTGTTCTTCAACCTTTCTGCACAGATGTTCGAAACATTACAAAATCAGGGGAAAATAAAGACCAAGCATATAGGTTCCAAGACTGAAAACAAAAGAATGTTTTAATGGTAGTGCTTAAGAAAATATGTTGGACTGGTTTAGAATTCAATTACGTTGTGATTGAGTGTTGACATTTCTGAGACTGCATGACAGGAAATTCATTTAGAACCAGAACAGCTTGGGAGGGTTGGGAAGGTTGCTCCACCAGCAGTAAAATAATTCTGTCCAAGGTGATTATGGAACGAATAGTTGTATGGGTCAGAGAGTGGATCTTAACCCTCAAGCTACCAACATATTTTATAGACATTGATTACTAACTGGGGTTATTTTGACCCCAGCAAGAAACAATTGATAAAAGCAGCATAGCAAAATGTCAACTTATGTCTTATCAAAACATCATTAGACATGTGATTAATGTTAACTGAAAAAAATAGACCTAAATGGACTGCTCTTTTAGCAGAATTACAGTTAATTTGCATATCGTGATTTTTTTTTTACAGGACATGCAGCTTTTTTGCAAAGTACAATCTACATGAGCACTAAAAAGCTAATTTACCATCATTTGATTATAGTATCATATGGTTTCCCGAATTTTGAAGTAAAAAACGAACATAAAACGTGCCTATCGTGAACTAACAAAGTGGTATGTATTCATGGATGCCAAGGGAAGCCAGGCTTCCCCCCAGAACTGACCAATTAAAAACAAACAAAACATCAAATACATTTTCTTTCATCTCTGTGTTTCATAATTTCCCTTCAATTCTTAAGAAACTGATTGCATCTAACCGGGGGCCACTCAGTCTCTGTATATGTAGCCCATCTATCTGATACTGTCTGGTCAAAAAGAGCATGACATTGTTGCCACCCGTAGCATTGAATGCAAGGGAAGCCAATACTAGCCAATAATCGTTGAGATGAGCTGAGTGAGCTCATCTGTGAATGGTTCTGGCGCAGTGTCAAGTGTCAAGGGAAGCCAATACTAGCCAATAATCGTTGAGATGAGCTGAGTGAGCTCATCTGTGAATGGTTCTGGCACAGTGTCAAGTGTCAAAGGAAGCCAATACTAGCCAATAATCGTTGAGATTAGCTGAGTAAACCCATCTGTGAATGGTTCTGGCGCAGTGTCAAGTGTCAAGGGAAGCCAGTTTGGATTGCAATCACATCACAACAAAAGCAAAACGTCATTGACGGAACAAACTTTAATTGTTGCATCCCGTGGCTAGCTAGCTAGAATTGGCCCTTTCCTAAATTAGCCATGGATGGAGGTAGGGATTTGGACATGCGGTTTTACCTAATTCTCTGTGCTGGCCAAAGATTATAACGGTGATTATGTTCCAACCATAAATTCACACATTGTGCTCCTGGCCTGATAGGATGGAAGTTCCAAATGTAGCTAGATGCAGTCGGCTAATGTTAACTAGCTGGCTGATCAGTGCCCATAAAGGGAAGTTAGGCTAGCGAGCAAGCTTTTTAGCCTAGTAGCCTAGGACAACAAAAAACGTAAAGCATGTACTGTATGACAATTGTCATAGACTGTCTTGTCAACATGAGTGGATGGCGTTGGTGTTTCTCTACAAGTAGGGGGTGAGTCAAAGTGTTTTTTCAACTTGCACGAACGCACACGCACACGCAAACACACACACACACTCCCAAGTTGCACAGCGGTCTTAGGCACCGCATCTCAGTGCTAGTGGAGTCACTACATTGTAAAATAAGAATGTGTTCTTAGCTGACTTTCCTTGTTAAAGAAAGGTTACATAACAAAACAAAAAAATGAACACATACAGACAGAAATCAGAACCATGGACAGCCACATCATATTTAGCTTACATTGATGGGACTTAATCGTTTTTTGGTATCTTTTAGTTGTCACTGTATTAGCCTAAGCATTGGTGATTTGATGATGTTGAAATGTTGAATCTGAAATGGCGCTGGAATAATGGAGGCAGCTCCTGTTTTCTTTGCGACTTGCAGTAACCCTCCGTGGTTCTAAACCAATGGTTGTTTAGTGGTCCGAAAATGTGGGAAACATTAACTTGCTTGACCATGATGTAGGTCACGTAACTGTTTGTTACATGCGATATGGTTTGTGGACTTGCTCTCCGGTTTTGTGATGAAACAAAGGTGTGGTTGAATTTATTCTGCCACCTGTGTCTTCTTATGGTCTCTGCTTTAGGCCGATATATCACAGTCGCAAAGCATATGAACTAACAGGTTATAAAGCAAACAACGCAATTATCAGAACACATACAGTGGGGCAAAAAAGTATTTAGTCAGCCACCAATTGTGCAAGTTCTCCCACCTAAAAAGATGAGAGAGGCCTGTAATTTTCATTATAGGTACATTTCAACTGACAGACAAAATGAGAAAAAAAATCCAGAAAAAAATCACATTGTAGGATTATTAATGAATTTATTTGCAAATTATGGTGGAAAATAAGTATTTGGTCAATAACAAAAGTTTCTCAATACTTGTTATATACCCTTTGTTGGCAATGACAGAGGTCAAACGTTTTCTGTAAGTCTTCACAAGGTTTTCACACACTGTTGCTGGTATTTTTCCCCATTCCTCCATGCAGATCTCCTCTAGAGCAGTGATGTTTTGGGGCTGTTGCTGGGCAACATGGACTTTCAACTCCCTCCAAAGATTTTCTATGGGGTTGAGATCTGGAGACTGGCTAGGCCACTCCAGGACCTTGAAATGCTTCTCACGAAGCCACTCCTTCGTTGCCCGGGCGGTGTGTTTGGTATCATTGTCATGCTGAAAGACCCAGTCACGTTTCATCTTCAATGCCCTTGCTGATGGAAGGAGGTTTTCACTCAAAATCTCACGATACATTGCCCCATTCATTCTTTCCTTTACACAGATCAGTCGTCCTGGTCCCTTTGCAGAAAAACAGCCCCAAAGCATGATGTTTCCACCCCCATGCTTCACAGTAGGTATGGTGTTCTTTGGATGCAACTCAGCATTCTGTCATTAATACAGGTAACAAGTGGAGGACAGAGGAGCCTCTTAAAGAAGAAGTTACAGGTCTGTGAGAGCCAGAAATCTTGCTTGTTTGTAGGTGACCAAATACGTATTTTCCACCATAATTTGCAAATAAATTCATAAAAAATCCTACAATGTGATTTTCTAGATTTTTTTCTTCTCATTTTGTCTGTCATAGTTGAAGTGTACCTATGATGAAAATTACAGGCCTCTCTCATATTTTTAAGCGGGAGAACTAAATACTAAATACTTTTTTGCCCCACTGTAGGTTGTAACATACCATTTATTTCTGTCTTGGCTTCCCCAGTGATTTTATATACGCACCGCTACTGCTAACACTCACTCTTGACTTATTTTGCCACTAGAAGCATTGACTTTGCTGATAGCTACTTTGTCATGTAAAAATGTACTTACTATGACTGAGATACAGTATGTGGTTGTCCCACCTACAGTAGCTATCTTAAGATAAATACACTAGCTGTAAGTTGCGATGGATAAGAGCGTCTGCTAAATGACTACTATGTAAATGTAAATAGAAATGTATGTGTTAAGAACGAAGTTCACCCATTTTAACATGTGGTCTTATTTTCGTTCTTTCTGTGCTTTTTGCTGATCCCCCCCAAACCGTTTTTAATTTTTTTGTTTCGTTACAGAGAAAGTTGGTTGCCAAGTTTTGATGGTCATCCCTTGCTATTGACTATAATGCAATATGCAAATATTAGAAAACACTACAATACTCCACACCAACTCATATTACGTCAGAATCCCAGTATGAATGATGTTGCTGCACAACTATATATATATATATAATGTTCCACTGTGCCATCAATCCGTGTTTGAATGATGCTGGTTACAACAACAACAAAAAGAGGCAAATGTGAATTTATGGGACAGTGGAACATTTCCAAAAATGTTCCAAAACAACAAGTGCAGAGACATGGTTCAGAATGGATTCTGGTGTAATATGAGTAGGTTTGGAGTCTTTTGGAACCTTTTCTAACATGCTGTAGACACATTTTCACAATGTATTGTCGTCAAAGGCAAGTGAAGGCCAATTTTCTCTGCAATGAAACACAAAATCAAAGAATGGTTTTGGGGATCAACTAAAATTACAGATAGAAGGAAATTAGTCTACATGTAAAAATGGGCGAACTTCCCTTTTAAACAGACAGTAAACAACTATTTGAAATATATTTAATTTTACTGACAAAAATATATTAAATTCACTTGAAAAATTGATCCTGAGAGACACTGACCAAAAATATGGCTTAGTTTTCTTTATTTACTCACCCCACAGCCAGCATTAGCATTGCTTTTAGTGAAACAATGCGAGTGGTATGTGCTATTGCAGCATGCCTCAAAAAGTCACTTCAAACCAAATGATATAGCACCCAAAATATCATAACAAGTTGCACACATAGAATATTGGTGAATATTATAGGAATTCAGGTGTTTACATCACCTTTTCAGTAGAATAACTATTTTTCATCGAATACACACCAATACAGCACTTTGTGCACATTCAGAGGGCAGCTGGTTTCTGTATTAAGTATTGATACAACTGGCAGACTTTTATGAGCTGTTTTGACAGCAACTAAGCATATACTGTATCTAAGTTCACTTAGATTTTTAAATGGTCATACGTAGTTATAACCAGTTATAACCATAGGTGAGTGCATACTGTAATGTACTCCATATCTGCAGGTTATTTCATTTTTAATAAGCCCATATTGATACCGAATCACTAAACAATGAGTTAGATTTGTTAAGAGCAAGTTGATTGACATGAAGTCATGAAAAATTGCACAAATGTAATAAACTACCTTCGGGCTATGATAAAAAATAAAATATATATGCCTCTGGGCTCGGTCAAAATGATCCCAGTTGATACCTTGAGGGTTTGTGCATATGTGGATCTTTTGAAGTATATCCCCAATGCTTGCTTTACATCGTGGGGGTTCCACTTTATAGTAAGCGTACCTATTTATTTACATTGGCAGGCACAGTTTAATATAAAGGTATTAGAGACACTTAAAATTGCATTTCAGGCCTTGCAACTATGTTCAATCGTTTAAAAAAAGAAATCTTAGCCTACTTCTGTAATGTTGACACTTTATTGTGACGGTACTGAAATCAGAGGGGGAGACGGGTAAGTGAGATAAACATGGGGATTGAGCCCCAGTCGATGGCGGGTAGTGTATATATATATATATACACATTACCTCTACACCACAGGCTCTGCATACAATTATGTTTTATCTTCTTGGATCCAACAATCATCCACAAATAAAATTGTGACCCTAGGCCCACAATACCCTATATTTTCACTGTCGAAAAACAGCCGTCCAACAAACGTATGGAAGTCTAACTTGTTATAATGGTGTACACGGCATGACCCCTGCCTAGTCCTTGATGAATATATCTCCCATCTGTGACAGGCATCGGACACCACGGCCTTAATATAGAGAGCAATAAGGGATGTAGAATCCTGTTCCCGGCTGAACATTAAACTGTCCCACGACATAACCCAACATCTGCACCCTCCAGCCTAAAGGCACGTCCATGTACAGTATTTAATGCCCTTGACTTGGCGGGCCGCAAGGTTGTTAAATTGTTTATAAATTGTCATCCTTCATGTTCTTCATTAAGTGCACTCTTAGGGCCGATTTGGGGGTCCAGTGACGCCTTGACCTATAGTACGACAGGCAGCTACAGGACAACTGACAAGTCCCTCTTCGCTCGTGATGGAGAGAAACAGTTCTGTGACAAAAGCATAGACTACCTTATGTGAGACTTTCAAAGTGTCTCCAGCTTGTGCTTTGATGAAGTAGTTGGACGAGGCTCACTGGGGCTTTCAGAAATAGAACCCAAATGCTTCAAAGACGGAGAAGACAAATTGTGAAAGAGTGAAGAATAGAAACAATGTTGCTCAAAGTCGGTTGAAGACAAAAGTGATAGATAAAGTTTATTTTGATGAGAAACGGTTAACAATGTTGCACAACCTTCAAACCTTCAAACTGTTTACATACTACAGTGGCAGCAGATCATTTTACTGATTGGCATTTGAAATAAATACAACTAGAATTATTTATATAAAATGATTGTGTCCGAGTCAAATAATGTAACGTATACTGTAATCACCGTATATTGTATTGTCTGTCGTAATAGATACCTTATTATTATTCAATATTATTTAGCCTAATAAGTTTACCTATTGAACGCTTTGTCAATAGTTTATTTGGATAGATTTAATGTTATAAAACGATGACTCAGACACCAAACATCGAAGAGGCTTGTTCCCATCTCCAGGTAATACGAGATATCTAGCGCTAAATAAAATATATTTTCTCTCAAAGATGCCCTTGAGCTATAAAGGTCAGATCCCCCTACTGAAACTTTGAGGTGAGAAAGACAAGTGAGAAAAAAAAGTGTGAATAAGGTTTATATCTTGGAGCAGTTTCAGAGGGGTGGAAAACATCCCTCAAAATGAGAGCATCATGGGGTTAAGGAGATCTCTTCCTGAATATTCTTTATGGTCATAACAACGGACCTGAGCTTTACACCGTCCAAGTCCACTATTCTTATATTTGAAACATGTATTTATTTATTTATTTATTAACACCGTACTTTGTGTCTCCAGAGACGAGCAGCGCCTAATAAAAAAGAAGAATGGGGGGGGGGGGGGGGGGACCCTAAGACCTTATAAAGATCGTTTCTACCAGATTTTCTATTGAGGATTTTTTGAACTCCATCTCGGCTAATCACAACGGAACCTATTAGTGCTTGACATTTTTACCCAGCAGCCAAAGACTTCACATCTCGGATGCACTGTGCTAACGGCTGTGGACAGCTCGGCGCTGCAGCCTGGACCCAGGCAGCGCACCTCTGGGCCTACCTGAAATCCGATACCTGAGCCCCAGTTGCCCGGGCTCCATCGATTTCGTGTCAGACGCAGAACTTTTCAGGCCGTGTTGGGAGCTGGGCTCGGAGAAAAAAACCACAAGTGGGGGTGAGAGAAATCTTAATTAGAACAGGGGGATTTGCAGAACCTGGTTGCAGCTTTGGGGATCTGGTCAATGAATCATATGAAGAGGGGAATGGAGAATACTGATGGTACAGGTGGAGGAAGAGCCAGATTAAAGAGAATGACAGGCTGAACGCACGGCTGCTGTGATGCGATGTCAAGGCGCTCTGTCTTTCTCATGTAGATGTTTTTTTTTTTTAGAGGGGGGGTTGTGAGGGTGAAGGTGGGGCCTTGGGCAGATTTGAACTGTTGAACTCATTACAGAGTATTACCCACAAAGAAAACCCTTTGCCGCTCTAATTGCCCAATTTAGGACTGCAGGTGGTCGCAGGAGCTGAGCTCTTCACTTCATCTGCGTTCCCTCACTCCTTTTACTGGTTCTTAGCTTAGCCCCCATTGCCTGTACTTGAAATCATTCTCAGGGAATCACATACTGTAGGTTTATGAGAAAACATACAGTATCATGCATTGTAAAGTGATATAAGTGAATTAAACTGGTTACAAGAGTGGGATCTGTCGGAGAAAAACACTGTTTGTCATTGTATTTTAGTTCCTGTTTTATGTGAGATGAATAGCTATATACATCTATAATAATATATATATGGTTATAATTTGCCCTAAAAGCAAACACACATGTGCACCCACACAGAGTGATTTTTATTTATTTATTTTCAACGCCCGAGATGGCATAGCAGTTCAGACGTCTTTTGTCCTCGTCTTGTCGTGTCCTGTATATATATATATTTACAAGTTTTTTCACATACATTTTATTTTTATTTTCCATCAACTCATCTTCAAAACACTCTCCTGCAACCCGCCTCACCAATTTATATTTATAAATAAGTATTATTTACCTCAAATCTGCAATCCTCCAAGAAGCTAGCCAGAAGCTAGCCAGAAACTCAAAGAAGCTAGCCAGGAGCTAGCCAGAAGCTAATCAGAAGCTAGTTCAGAAGCTAGTTAGCTTCTTTACTGGCAACTCGTTAGTATTCAGCTAACCACGGTTTGTGGTCATCAGCTATCCTTTAGCTCGAAAATCTATCGCCAGTTTTGTACGGCGCAGCGCGGCTCGGAACGGAACATACCGGACCAATTTTTCTCTCCCATGTCCCTGGATTTCAACTGCTCTCTGGACACTCATTCCCGGATCTCACAGCTAGCTGGCTGCTATCCGTGTGTCTATCTGCTTTCGTCGATTCCGGAGCAAACATCAATTACTCCGGAGCTAGCCAGGTGAAGAGTTCCATCAATCACTCCTGGGCTGCAGTTACCTATCCGGACCCGTTTTACTGCCTACGCGGAGCCCCACCGGGCCTTCATAACTGGACTGCCGACGTTATCTACCCGAAGGAGATCCGGCTGACGTTACCTGAACGCCCATCTGCGGCCTGCTAACCGTTAGCTGTCTTACCGGCTGCTCTCAGAATAGACAATCGGACAATTTATTTATTTTTATTATTATTATGTTTCTTCTTGGGCCTCTATAACTATATCTATTGTTTTTATTTTTTTGTTGTTGTGTGATTTGGACTAATCCCCTCTACCACACGGAACCCCACTAATCTACTGACGGAACGCAAGAGGTGGCTAACAACAGACCTCCATCCTATGCTAGCTTGCTACCGATGTCCTGGCTAGCTGTCTAAATCGCCGTGACCCCCAAACCAACCTCTCCACTCCCTGGACCCTTTTGATCACTCGACTAAGGATGCCTCTCCTTAATGTCAATATGTCTTGTCCATTGCTGTTCTGGTTAGTGTTTATTGGCTTATTTCACTGTAGAGCCTCTAGTCCTGCTCACTATACCTTATCCAACTTATTAGTTCCACCACCCACACATGCAATGACATCTCCTGGTTTCAATGATGTTTCTAGAGACAATATCTCTCTCTTCATCACTCAATACCTAGGTTTACCTCCACTGTATTCACATCCTACCATACCTTTGTCTGTACATTATACCTTGATGCTATTTTATCGCCCCCAGAAACCTCCTTTTACTCTCTGTTCCAGACGTTCTAGACGACCAATTCTTATTGCTTTTAGCCGTACCCTTATTCTTCTCCTCCTATGTTCCTCTGGCGATGTAGAGGTGAATCCAGGCCCTGCAGTGCCTAGCTCCACTCCTATTCCCCAGGCACTCTCTTTTGATGACTTCTGTAACCGTAATAGCCTTGGTTTCATGCATGTTAACATTAGAAGCCTCCTCCCTAAGTTTGTTCTATTCACTGCTTTAGCACACTCTGCCAACCCGGATGTTCTAGCTGTGTCTGAATCCTGGCTTAGGAAGACCACCAAAAATTCAGACATTTTAATTCCAAACTACAACATTTTCAGACAAGATAGAACTGCCAAAGGGGGCGGTGTTGCAATCTACTGCAAAGATAGCCTGCAGAGTTCTGTCCTACTATCCAGGTCTGTACCCAAACAATTTGAACTTCTACTTTTAAAAATCCACCTCTCTAAAAACAAGTCTCTCACCGTTGCCGCCTGCTATAGACCACCCTCTGCCCCCAGCTGTGCTCTGGACACCATATGTGAACTGATTGCCCCCCATCTATCTTCAGAGCTTGTGCTGCTAGGCGACCTAAACTGGAACATGCTTAACACCCCAGCCATCCTACAATCTAAACTTGATGCCCTCAATCTCACACAAATTATCAATGAACCTACCAGGTACCCCCCCAAAGCCTTAAACACGGGCACCCTCATAGATATCATCCTAACCAACTTCCCCTCTAAATACACCTCTGCTGTCTTCAACCAAGATCTCAGCGATCACTGCCTCATTGCCTGCATCCGTAATGGGTCAGCGGTCAAACGACCTCCACTTATCACTGTAAAACGATCCCTGAAACACTTCAGCGAGCAGGCCTTTCTAATCGACCTGGCCGGGGTATCCTGGAAGGATATTGATCTCATCCCGTCAGTAGAGGATGCCTGGATATTTTTTTTTTTTAAATGCCTTCCTAACAATCTTAAATAAACATGCCCCATTCAAGAAATTTAGAACCAGGAACATATATAGCCCTTGGTTCTCCCCAGACCTGACTGCCCTTAACCAACACAAAAACATCCTATGGCGTTCTGCATTAGCATCGAACAGCCCCCGTGATATGCAGCTGTTCAGGGAAGCTAGAAACCGTTATACACAGGCAGTTAGAAAAGCCAAGGCTAGCTTTTTCAAGCAGAAATTTGCTTCCTGCAACACTAACTCAAAAAAGTTCTGGGACACTGTAAAGTCCATGGAGAATAAGAACACCTCCTCCCAGCTGCCCACTGCACTGAAGATAGGAAACACTGTCACCACTGATAAATCCACCATAATTGAGAATTTCAATAAGCATTTTTCTACGGCTGGCCATGCTTTCCACCTGGCTACTCCTACCCCGGTCAACAGCACTGCACCCCCAACAGCAACTCGCCCAAGCCTTCCCCATTTCTCCTTCTCCCAAATCCATTCAGCTGAAGTTCTGAAAGAGCTGAAAAATCTGGACCCCTACAAATCAGCCGGGCTAGACAATCTGGACCCTTTCTTTCTAAAATTATCTGCCGAAATTGTTGCCACCCCTATTACTAGCCTGTTCAACCTCTCTTTCGTGTCGTCTGAGATTCCCAAAGATTGGAAAGCAGCTGCGGTCATCCCCCTCTTCAAAGGGGGACACTCTTGACCCAAACTGCTACAGACCTATATCTATCCTACCATGCCTTTCTAAGGTCTTCGAAAGCCAAGTCAACAAACAGATTACCGACCATTTCGAATCTCACCATACCTTCTCTGCTATGCAATCTGGTTTCAGAGCTGGTCATGGGTGCACCTCAGCCACGCTCAAGGTCCTAAACGATATCTTAACCGCCATCGATAAGAAACATTACTGTGCAGCCGTATTCATTGATCTGGCCAAGGCTTTCGACTCTGTCAACCACCACATCCTCATCGGCAGACTCGACAGCCTTGGTTTCTCAAATGATTGCCTCGCCTGGTTCACCAACTACTTCTCTGATAGAGTTCAGTGTGTCAAATCGGAGGGTCTGCTGTCCGGACCTCTGGCAGTCTCTATGGGGGTGCCACAGGGTTCAATTCTTGGACCGACTCTCTTCTCTGTATACATCAATGAGGTCGCTCTTGCTGCTGGTGAGTCTCTGATCCACCTCTACGCAGACGACACCATTCTGTATACTTCCGGCCCTTCTTTGGACACTGTGTTAACAACCCTCCAGGCAAGCTTCAATGCCATACAACTCTCCTTCCGTGGCCTCCAATTGCTCTTAAATACAAGTAAAACTAAATGCATGCTCTTCAACCGATCGCTACCTGCACCTACCCGCCTGTCCAACATCACTACTCTGGACGGCTCTGACTTAGAATACGTGGACAACTACAAATACTTAGGTGTCTGGTTAGACTGTAAACTCTCCTTCCAGACCCATATCAAACATCTCCAATCCAAAGTTAAATCTAGAATTGGCTTCCTATTTCGCAACAAAGCATCCTTCACTCATGCTGCCAAACATACCCTTGTAAAACTGACCATCCTACCAATCCTCGACTTTGGCGATGTCATTTACAAAATAGCCTCCAATACCCTACTCAACAAATTGGATGCAGTCTATCACAGTGCAATCCGTTTTGTCACCAAAGCCCCATATACTACCCACCATTGCGACCTGTACGCTCTCGTTGGCTGGCCCTCGCTTCATACTCGTCGCCAAACCCACTGGCTCCATGTCATCTACAAGACCCTGCTAGGTAAAGTCCCCCCTTATCTCAGCTCGCTGGTCACCATAGCATCTCCCACCTGTAGCACACGCTCCAGCAGGTATATCTCTCTAGTCACCCCCAAAACCAATTCTTTCTTTGGCCGCCTCTCCTTCCAGTTCTCTGCTGCCAATGACTGGAACGAACTACAAAAATCTCTGAAACTGGAAACACTTATCTCCCTCACTAGCTTTAAGCACCAACTGTCAGAGCATCTTACAGATTACTGCACCTGTACATAGCCCACCTATAATTTAGCCCAAACAACTACCTCTTTCCCAACTGTATTTAATTAATTTATTTATTTTGCTCCTTTGCACCCCATTATTTTTATTTCTACTTTGCACATTCTTCCATTGCAAAACTACCATTCCAGTGTTTTACTTGCTATATTGTATTTACTTTACCACCATGGCCTTTTTTGCCTTTACCTCCCTTCTCACCTAATTTGCTCACATTGTATATAGACTTGTTTATACTGTATTATTGACTGTATGTTTGTTTTACTCCATGTGTAACTCTGTGTCGTTGTATGTGTCGAACTGCTTTGCTTTATCTTGGCCAGGTCGCAATTGTAAATGAGAACTTGTTCTCAACTTGCCTACCTGGTTAAATAAAGGTGAAATAAATCAAATAAAATAAAATTGTATCTTTATTTACCAAGTCAGTTAAGAACAAATTCTTATTTTCAATGATGCCCTATGAACAGTTGGTTAACTGCCTTGTTCAGGGAAAGAATGACATATTTTTACCTTGGGGATTTGATCTTGCAACCTTCTGGTTACTAGTCCAACGCTCTAACCACTAGGCTACCCTGCCACCCCAAAGGGTGATGGTATCTGCAGTACAAGCCTTGCAGCGGGGCCAGGAGTGTGGTCTTAGCAGGGGCTTGAGCTACACAGGGAAACCACACACAACTCCAGCAACAAGAGACACAATTAGCTTCCAGTGCAAAAGAGCCCGGCCCTCATTTAGCACAGGGGACTAATCCAGCTGCTCCTTCACTTGTGGGAGTGATGTCACAATCCAAAGCCCTGTTTGAGGAGGTGTGTTTTTACAAGGTCAGAGCTCCCAGCAGCCAACTCACTACAACACTCACACAGACCAATTGAAAGCTGGGGGGAAAAAGGGTAAGCTATGCCTTGATCCGTTTTTTCAAACTATATTCAAACTCAGAAATTATTTTCCAATTTATTAACAACAGTATTTTGTTAGTGGTAAAATCGATGTATTTACTTACTTATCTAGAATAATGCAGTATAGGAATTGTATAAGAACCGCTCCTTAAGGAATATATTGTAAATCCCAACAAGAACCTGGTGGATGTGTCAACAGTCTCCGTTTATTGGGCCGATTCATGGATCCTGAGATCCACACACCGACACACACGCCATCCATCTTCTGCTGGGGACACGGGCCGCCGAAAGGATAGGAGGAGGAATTACACGCATGAGCGCTACGTCCTCGCATAAATCACCCCGGCCAGGTACACGATGAAAGCCCAGTGGTAGCTGTCGGGCCTGGATTTACTGCAATGTGCTGCTATGCTTTTCATTCAAATATATGTACATGAGACTTTCTGCAAGTGTGCGAGGGTCAAAACATTTGTGAAAGGAAATATCTGTGCATTAGTTTCTTTATTTTATTGCATTTTCCAGGGAAAGTGTCACGTTCCACTGGTTGGTGGGAATTGGACAGAGGAAGCAGGAAGGGGAGCTGATGACAACATCTGGTACTGATTTCAGAGATGCCTGTGAAATATGGCATTTAAACAAGACCCACAGAAATTCATGTTTCAGCAACTGGGCTGCATAATTGACACTTTTATTGCAGCATCGTGAGTGACAAAATTAACCATTTGAATTGTTGTTTTAATTTTAGTTTGTTGGCTGCCAAACCGTGAGGTCACTTCCTTCTCTGTCAACACATCCATTGCTTCGAGACGCTGTGGTTCGCGACTGGATATTACAGCGTTAAACCTTCAAGCGTTACTTATAACTGCCAGGTCGCAGTTGTAAACGAGAACTTGTTCTCAACTAGCCTACCTGGTTTACTAAAGGTGAAATAAAAAATCCAATAGGGTGAGTATTGGTAAAGTGGGACACTTTCTGAAAATGTGCTTTGCTGAACACCTTTCAGAATCTTAACCTCTGACATGATACCATTCTAAATAGCTTAAGAACTCTACTAAACTACACAAAATAAATTAAAAGAAAGAAATATTAAACACAGGATGGATGACTCTTCAAGCCCAAAATGTCCTGAGACCACATGTTTTTGTTGATAATGGTAAATTGGGACACCTTTATTGGCAAAGAGGGACTCTTAATTCTTAATTGTAAAGGAGCAGAAATGAGAGAGTATATAAGTTATTTAAACATTTGAATGCTAAACTTCAATTATTCATACAATTTATTGTATAAAAACATTATTTAGGTATATTTATGAAACATTTATAATTATAATTTATGATTACTATTATTATTATTATTATTATAGTTATTATTATTATGACTATTACCACATTTTATTATAATGATACCATGTATATTTAATTGTATAGCCTATAAACAAAATGAACTGCATCTAGGCCTATCAGCACATTCTCAAATCTACACTCTAGTGCACATTTTGTAGAATGCAACCAGAAAGACCCTTTCACCCCTCAACAATTTCAATTACACTTTTATTGTCACCTGAGTCAAATACAGCAGAATCAACATTTTATGTTATATACCTGGATGGTTATGTATATAGCTAGCTAAGTTATTTAAATGTTGGTGAGGTAATATATTTCTAAGTAAAATGCAGCTATAATAGCTTTTTTTCTACATCTAGAAGAGTGCCCCAGTTTGACAGTAACAGGGTGTCCCAGTTTGACAGTAACATGGTGCCCCAGTTTGACAGTAACAGGGTGTCCCAGTTTGACAGTAACAGGGTGTCCCAGTTTGACAGTAACAGGGTGTCCCAGTTTGCCAGTAACAGGGTGTCCCAGTTTGCCAGTAACAGGGTGTCCCAGTTTGACAGTAACAGGTTGTCCCAGTTTGACACTAACAGGGTGTCCCAGTTTGACAGTAACAGGGTGTCCCAGTTTGACAGTAACAGGGTGTCCCAGTTTGACAGTAACATGGTGCCCCAGTTTGACAGTAACAGGGTGTCCCAGATTGACAGTAACAGGGTGTCCCAGTTTGCCAGTAACAGGGTGTCCCAGTTTGACAGTAACATGGTGCCCCAGTTTGCCAGTAACAGGGTGTCCCAGTTTGCCAGTAACAGGGTGTCCCAGTTTGCCAGTAACAGCGTGTCCCAGTTTGACAGTAACAGGTTGTCCCAGTTTGACAGTAACAGGGTGTCCCAGTTTGACAGTAACAGGGTGTCCCAGTTTGACAGTAACAGGGTGTCCCAGTTTGACAGTAACAGGGTGCCCCAGTTTGACAGTAACATGGTGTCCCCGTTTTACATTAACAGGGTGTCCCAGTTTGACAGTAACAGGGTGTCCCCGTTTTACATTAACAGGGTGTCCCAGATTGACAGTAACAGGGTGTCCCAGTTTGACATTAACAGGGTGTCCCAGTTTGACAGTAACAGGGTGTCCCAGTTTTACATTAACAGGGTGTCCCAGTTTGACAGTAACAGGGTGTCCCAGTTTGACATTAAAAGGGTGTCCCAGTTTGACAGTAACAGGGTGTCCCAGTTTGACAGTAACAGGGTGTCCCAGTTTGACAGTAACAGGGTGTCCCAGTTTGACAGTAACATGGTGCCCCAGTTTGACAGTAACAGGGTGTCCCAGATTGACAGTAACAGGGTGTCCCAGTTTGCCAGTAACAGGGTGTCCCAGTTTGACAGTAACATGGTGCCCCAGTTTGACAGTAACAGGGTGTCCCAGTTTGCCAGTAACAGGGTGTCCCAGTTTGCCAGTAACAGGGTGTCCCAGTTTGCCAGTAACAGCGTGTCCCAGTTTGACAGTAACAGGTTGTCCCAGTTTGACAGTAACAGGTTGTCCCAGTTTGACAGTAACAGGGTGTCCCAGTTTGACAGTAACAGGGTGTCCCAGTTTGACAGTAACAGGGTGTCCCAGTTTGACAGTAACAGGGTGTCCCAGTTTGACAGTAACAGGGTGCCCCAGTTTGACAGTAACATGGTGTCCCCGTTTTACATTAACAGGGTGTCCCAGTTTGACAGTAACAGGGTGTCCCCGTTTTACATTAACAGGGTGTCCCAGATTGACAGTAACAGGGTGTCCCAGTTTGACATTAACAGGGTGTCCCAGTTTGACAGTAACAGGGTGTCCCAGTTTTACATTAACAGGGTGTCCCAGTTTGACAGTAACAGGGTGTCCCAGTTTGACAGTAACATGGTGTCCCAGTTTGACAGTAACAGGGTGTCCCAGTTTGACAGTAACAGGGTGTCCCAGTTTGACAGTAACAGGGTGCCCCAGTTTGACAGTAACATGGTGTCCCCGTTTTACATTAACAGGGTGTCCCAGTTTGACAGTAACAGGGTGTCCCCGTTTTACATTAACAGGGTGTCCCAGATTGACAGTAACAGGGTGTCCCAGTTTGACATTAACAGGGTGTCCCAGTTTGACAGTAACAGGGTGTCCCAGTTTTACATTAACAGGGTGTCCCAGTTTGACAGTAACAGGGTGTCCCAGTTTGACAGTAACATGGTGTCCCAGTTTGACAGTAACAGGGTGTTCCAGTTTGACATTAACAGGGTGTCCCAATTTGACAGTAACAGGGTGTCCCAGTTTGACAGTAACAGGGTGCCCCAGTTTGACAGTAACAGGGTGTCCCAGTTTGACAGTAACAGGGTGTCCCATTTTGACAGTAACATGGTGCCCCAGTTTGACAGTAACAGGGTGTCCCAGTTTGACAGTAACAGGGTGTCCCAGTTTGACAGTAACAGGGTGTCCCAGTTTGACAGTAACAGGGTGTCCCAGTTTGACAGTAACATGGTGCCCCAGTTTGACAGTAACAGGGTGTCCCAGATTGACAGTAACAGGGTGTCCCAGTTTGACATTAACAGGGTGTCCCAGTTTGACAGTAACAGGGTGTCCCAGTTTGACAGTAACAGGGTGTCCCAGTTTGACATTAACAGGGTGTCCCAGTTTGACATTAACAGGGTGTCCCAGTTTGACATTAACAGGGTGTCCCAGTTTGCCAGTAACAGGGTGTCCCAGTTTGACAGTAACAGGGTGTCCCATTTTGACAGTAACAGGGTGTTCCAGTTTGCCAGTAACAGGTTGTCCCAGTTTGACAGTAGCAGGGTGTCCCAGTTTGACAGTAACAGGGTGTCCCATTTTGACAGTAACAGGGTGTCCCAGTTTAACAGTAACAGGGTGTCCCAGTTTGACAGTAACAGGGTGTCCCAGTTTGACAGTAACAGGTTGTCCCAGTTTGACAGTAACAGGGTGTCCCAGTTTGACAGTAACAGGGTGTCCCAGTTTGACAGTAACAGGGTGTCCCAGTTTGACAGTAACAGGGTGCCCCAGTTTGACAGTAATAGGGTGTCCCAGTTTGACAGTAACAGGGTGTCCCAGTTTGACAGTAACATGGTGTCCCCGTTTTACATTAACAGGGTGTCCCAGTTTGACAGTAACAGGGTGTCCCCGTTTTACATTAACAGGGTGTCCCAGTTTGACAGTAACAGGGTGTCCCAGTTTGACATTAAAAGGGTGTCCCAGTTTGACATGAACAGGGTGTCCAATTTGACAGTAACAGGGTGTCCCAGTTTGACAGTAACAGGGTGCCCCAGTTTGACAGTAACAGGGTGTCCCAGTTTGACAGTAACAGGGTGTCCCAGTTTTACATTAACAGGGTGTCCCAGTTTGACAGTAACAGGGTGTCCCAGTTTGACAGTAACAGGTTGTCCCAGTTTGACAGTAACACGGTGTCCCAGTTTGACAGTAACATGGTGCCCCAGTATGCGACTGGAATACTGGAACACTGTCAAAATGTCAATATTCTAAAAGGTAGTATGAAAATCATTTACAGTCATTTTGATTCACAATTACATCCCATTACAAAATATGTTGTAATGAGACACTGAATATTTTTTTATAACCTTAAAGGGATACTTTCGGATTTTGGCATCGAGGCCCTTTATCTATTTTCCCAGAGTCAGAGTAACTTTGAATCATTTTTATGTCTCTTTGTCCAGTATGAAGGAAGTTATAGGTATTTTTGTGAGCCAATGCTAGCTGGTGTTATCGCAATGACTGGACGTCATATGAGTCATACCATGCTAGCAGATACCCATAGACTTCCAGTCATTGCGCTAGCGCTAGTTAGAAACTTCCTTCAAACTGCACGCAGAGACATAAAAATTGTATCCACAAGTTATTCTGACTCTGGGGAAGTACTGTAGCTAAAGTGCAAAAATCCCGAAGTATACCTTTAACATTGTTTACCTCAGAGCACAATGTAATTTTACTTACCATTATGCCTCTGGAGACAAGTGTCATTACATGAGATGCCACGCCCACAATGATGATGCCATACCCATTGAACCAATTGTTTATCATCACATACTTCCTCACTGACACACAGGCATTGATTGTTGGTTATGTTATTGTACACACTTAAAGATATCCATTACAAAGCTTAATAAGTGTCCCACTTGGCTACCTGTTCCACGTTACCACTACTCACCCTATACAATAGAGATAACAGTAGAGATTCTTATCAGCACTGTCATGTTCATACGAAGGTATGTAGGTCGTCTGGGATTGAGTCAAACGTTGACATACACTGGAAGGGGAATCTCTTGGTTTGAAGAATGGAAAATACCATATTCAAAAAAGGCATTAAAAGGCATTAATATTATGAGTTTTACACACATACACTAAATCAACTTGAATGTTTTTTATCTGCTGTGGCACACGTTTTTGTGGAAAGTTAATGTTAGAGTGACATTTTAAAGGTTTAGTCCGACTGTTGTCTTACCTAAACATAAATAAAACGCTCTGATTCATGAATAAACACACAAACATTAGAACATGAAATCGATATGATTATGACAGCACAAGAAATACAACAATGGTAACACTGATTTACTGCATTAGATACAGAATGTCCCCGTATTTCCTGATTACATTTCATTATGTCATCCCGTGGGCAATACCACCCTGCCTTCTTGTCCTGCGCTGTGGCGTTTTAATATTGACTCTCACCAGGGACATTGGCAAATATCTATTATCGTTTCAGGCGCTGATGATTAAGATCAAAAGAAAGAAAGTCCCCCCCCCCCCAAAGACAGTGGAAAAACGGACACTTTCCAACAATAACATTATGTTCATTTACATATGTGATGTTGTGTTTTAGATGATAATTCTGGACCCTGTAGGCACTTTGTCCCCAGAGGATCACACTTCTCTGAATATAAATGAAATGAAAGAATTCCTCAAGAGGTCATTGAGGATGGTGGACATCTTAGAAACGTTGAAATCACTTACAAGGAATATTGAAATGTTTTCATTGTTTGATATATTGCACTGTTTTCTGCAATTACCTCAGACAGTTGATTAAATGGGGATATTTATTAACTGCCAGTTTTATATTCCCTTTAAGAAGTCATGTTTAGTCTTAAAATGTAAAAATTCACAAGACCACAATAACAGTGTAAACTGTAACAATTTAGTAATAACACTTATCGATATATAAAATTTTACTCAAACATATTGCAATCATCAGCCTTTTAATTTGTAATCCTACTGTTATTAATTTAATAACAGTATGTTGAAAAGTGCAGTTTTATAACTGAACTGTTAAGTGTTATAACTCATTCTTTGATCTATAACCATCATTTCAAAAAAGAAACATTTCCTTCTCCTAAATGAAATGTTTTCTACCTAAGATCCATATTTTATAATAGTTCCTCAGTGCCTACTGTAAAGTTAATATTAATGCTGAACGTGCAAACATTTCTTTATTTCAACACTCCATGGAAAAGCCTCTCAACACATTTAATTTCGACACTCTCTTATGTGTGAGACACCATGATAAGAAATGTTTTCCCCCCACGTAACTAGTGCAAAACAACACAGTTAAAATAGACGGATGATTAATAGTTGTTTCCACTCTCTATCATATAGAGCTTCTCATTTTGTTGAAGCTCTTAAACCACTGCACCGCAGGTGTCCTTCCACTCGTCCGCCCAGGTCAGCACTTAGGACTCAAATTGCTGATTGAAACACCGACGTGGGGTCCATAAGACTTTTGGCTATGCATTAAAGTCAAATTGCACCTCTGAGACCCAAGTGAACAATATAATAAGCACCCCCTGTTTCGAGGATGTTTTCCTTTTACTGACTCCATCAAATATTGTCAGGATTTCTCAAAACTGAAAAGGTCCCCGAGATCTCTGAGATGTAAAAGCTTTCCCCCGGGACACAACACAACCTGGAGACGTATTTAACTCAACCACTGACACACAGGTGATGTCAAGTAAAAACATAAAGGGTTTCCGAATCGGCATGGAAACGTGGACTATAATGTGACAGGGTTTGGATATGGGTTTGGTGTTAGGAGAAAAGTATGGTTTAGGACCAAGACCAGCGGGTTACAGGTTCAATGCTCAGATGAGGTACAGAGTTATTTTACCGCTCGGTCTCAAGTTTACTTCAGTTGTCTTAGAAAGTATATAAACGTATAATATAACATTACAGTTTAGTGTAAGTTGCTAGTAGAAGAAATAACAGCACATTACTTCATGTGGATGACTGATATCATTCCAGTCCAAATGAAGCGTAAATAGTGTGTATCAAATTCATCACATATATACCACCAAGAAAAATATACAGTGCGTGTTATGTGCAGTATCAAATTAAAGGGTGAAAGTTCTGCTCCGTACTCTGTAAAAAAAAACTTCATGAAATCAAAGGTTTTCATTTCAAATGCATTCAAACAATTTCAATAGACTTTTCCGTCAAATAGAAACATTTTTAAAGAAACGTGAAAAAACAAGAATTAAAATATGCAAAAAATACAGATGAAAGAAATTCCATATTATAAAAAATAATCAAATTGTTGCAGGTCACTTGTCATTATGAGCCAAGGCTTGTGGAGTGTGAGTGTAGTGAGTGCAGTCTCTGACACTGTAGCAAGGCTGACCCCCCCTTCCTCCACCACCAAAAGCGTGCGCTCCCCAAAACCTTCCCCCAGCAGAGCCTCCGGAGGTGGGGAGCCTACTCATCCTCCTCATCCTCCTCCTGCCGCCCTCTGAACCTCACAGCAGGGTTAATTGTAGGGCCATGCCCCCCGACACAGTCCTCCCTCCCCACACACGTTAAACATGCACGCCATCTATGTGTGTGAGAGAGCGAAAGAGAGAGAGAAATAATAGTGAACACAGGAAATGTACACATTCATTTTGTCCATTCATTCATTCCTTTCTCCCATAGACAGAGCTTGCCTAAATTGATCCAATTTCCCATTACTCAAATAAATGGTCTCTTTTGGTATTTTACAACCAACTTATTCTAGATCAAATGTAAGGTAATAACGTAAAGTATTTCTCATAGTCAAACAATAAGGTTTTTTCAGCTGTACTGAAGTTTTTTTTGTCCTTTCTAATTCATTTGTTTATTTCAATTGGTGATGTTAACACATCCACAGATGTGGCTTGCACGCTTGCCGGGCTATTTCACTTGGATCCTTACAGTTGACTGGAACAACAGGGCTGACTCTGAGGTCAGTGTTCAAGGCGTCAGGCCTTTCTAGTCATTCTGTCCTCTTTGTGTTTGTCTGCGCTGTGCGTCCGTGTTTGCGGGGCCTCTACCTTGTTGGTGAGTCATTAATCAGAGCGGCAGAGCCCGGCTGGCCATGGCCCGAGGAGCAGATGTGCCTGTAGCCCCCTCCCCAGATGAGCAGGTGTCGAGCACCAGGCCCTATTGTGAAGTAGAGTGAGCTGACACACTGGAAGGGAGCGGGGCGGGGGGGGCTGAAGGAGCAGAGCGTTAAAGGATTGGGTGGGCCGGGTGGGCTTGCTCAAAGCCGTAGCAGCAATGGGGCTCGGGAGACTCTGGCTCTGAGACTTGTGATTGGACGAGGGCAAAGAATTGGCAGCTGCCTGCCAGGGGGCCATATGGACTGAGCTGACATTTAGCAGCATGAAGCGGGCGTGGGGTGTTTGTGGGCTCGTGTGCGAGAGCCAGGACTTACACCATAACCTTTCAGCACACGGCCACAGTACCTACGTTGACCTGTGGGGATGGTACTGATGTAGTTTTGATGTGACGTGTTTTGATGGTTGAAAAATAGGTTAGGTTTGTAAGTAATGGAATTTAAAATGGGAAGGTTATTTTCTCTAAACAATCTAATCTTCATAATAATCGTGAATCCTACTTCTAATGTGTATGGGTTTAGGTAAGTGATTTGGAAGTGATCGTCACGTGGACAATTGTTATCGACACTGCAGTTGACTTGCCTTCAAAGGAACTGACAACAAAGTAATCTATTACTTTCACGGGCTAATCCGAAAAACATCATAAAAGGAAAGAACATTCATGTCAGTGATTTAATTTGGAAAATCTAATAATAGATACATTATCTGAGTAAAAAAACAACCCCCGAATCCTGTTATGGCAGTTAAACATATTGCATTTAACAGTAATTATTTCCCTCTCTCAGTTCCAACACTTGTCTTACACAGATAATGTAATTCATTTCCAGCAAACTCCTCTGACAGTCCGTCAAGCTACTGCTAAAGCAGAGTTCTCACCTCTCCTCTAAAGCTGAATTCAAGATAAGATATAATTTCCTGCACCTTCTGTCTTTGAGCAGACCTGGCTCAGAGAGAAAATAAAATCACTGATAAAGAGCCAGTGTCAGTCACATTGGGTTTATTTACTTGTTGGGCTCGCTCACTACCAAGCCGCTAATTGCTTGTTGTTATGAAGTGGACATCTTTTCTATATGGAACAAATTGTCACGGTATGTGTTTTGTGATTAGATTTGGTCTCCTGCACTGGTTGTACGAAAGACGGTAGATTCAATTATTTAGTGCATCAATATTGGTCCTTCAAGCTGGATTTTAACCAGCGACCTAAGGATTTATCGCCCTCATAGCTTTCCCCAACCCAACACCGGCCTTGGAAAAGGCTCATTGTACACACTGCAATTTCAAACCGAGAGCAATTATTTTCTTTACTTGAATCTTTTTCAACATTTGAACATACAGTATAAACATTACATGACTGTCTGTCGTCTACGGTTGCTTTTTGCCCATTTAGTCAAGACCTATGAGTTATGGAGGATGACGGGAGAATTTTATACCATCCTGGCATTAACTTTAAATCATAATTCCCTTAAAGCATGACATGGGAACATAGGAAACTTGGACAAGGGCCAGAGCAACTTTCCATAGGAAGTTATTCTGGTTAACATCCTGGCACCAACACCTAAGGTCCCCGTGCTATAGGGAATGAGCAAAACCCCTAGGGTCTATAGGCAATCCCATGGACAGGGTGTTCCTTTAAAAACTCCGACAGTCGATGTCCACGCCCGCATGGAAATGTAATTAGCATAATTGTTTTTTTGTGTGCTTTAAAGAAAAAACACAATCCGACAGTTTAAGCTGGAGATATCTGCCTATGTAACACTTCCACATCTGCTGTGAAGGGTGACAGACAATGAGACATCCTGAAAATGGGTCTTCTCACAAAATCATCTGTAGCATCTGAACGGTTTTGGCCTACAAAACTATTATGACTCCTCTATGGAAAGATGAGACTCTCGCAAACACTTCCATGGCCTCAGAAGACTTGCCTAGAGGTTGAAAACAATAATTGAAGTATATTTGGAGACTGTTTAGTGACACAAATAAGGGGTTAAATACATGTTAAAAAAAAATAATAATAATAATAATATTGCTTCCTGATCTTTCTTATATCTCTCAGATATAGGACAGACAATTTAGAAGAAACTTCCTTTAGATTCTTTTTGGGGACTATCTGTTGTTTCATGTAGTGAATCTGTTATTCAATGTGTTTGTATGGGCTAATACCAGTAAGGCCAAAATATATATATATTATTTTTGATATTTCAAGGGGTCTTAAAACTCCAAATCAAATAGCAAAATTATCCTTGGTATGACCTTAAAACAATTCCATATAGTTTGGTAGTAACCAAACTAAGTAGTCAGGGTGTAGACTCTTGACACAAACCCAGGTCATTTGAGTTATTGCTATTGATCAATAAATCCACACGACCTCTTTGATTATACATCATAATGCTGCCTACTTAGTACCTTGTAAAACATTTTTTTTTAAATGTGTTTTCCAACAACCTCTATGGTTGACTTGCTTTTTTTCTAGACTATTTAGCATGCAGTGCCATTCACAGCTAGTCTATTTGATTGGCAATGATGTCAATACGGGAATTAGCATGTCCAATGGGTCTCCCTTGGACAGGGGTTAAGCAATCCTGGTGAGAAATCCCAAATATGTCAAACTGAGAGATTGACAATGGGATTAGAGGGGTAACCCCCCCCAGGTCTATGAGAAACACTCTGCAGTTAGATTGATATGTGCGTCAAATGAATTGATATGATCGTAACAGGAACATTTCTGCGAGCGTCAGCTCTTCTGTTTCCAGCAACATAAATCAAATGTTTTGTTTGGTGCGAAAGTCTCCTGATAGCCACAGGTCTTCAATTTGCCATGAACCATCATTTCCTCCACATCTTGGCAGGTTCAGTCAGTGAGAGAAAACTGGTAGCACCGTAGCCCCGGCCTCTCAAGCAGATCCTCCAAGAGCAGGACGGAAGGGCGTACGGTGCTTCCTCCTCAAACTCCGATGCAGTGCGATAACAAAAACGTGGGTTTTTGGACATGAAGCATGAAATTGGTTGAAAAGTATATTTCTCCACAGGAAAGTGAAACGCTCACATTCTTTAATGTGTTTTTGGTGTCAAATCTCTGGGCATTCTTCCAGGACCACTTAAACGGTAAAGAGATGCCAAGTGCCCTCCAGCAAAAATAACACAGTCGGCACTGTGAGTGCTGACACAAGAAAACAACTCGGGATCCTGATCCCACTTCTTTAGCAGCTGCTCTCACATCTTCACCAGTCAATGGTGTGGAATTCCTAGCCCTTTCCTGCAGTCAATGGTGTGGAATTCCTAGCCCTTTCCTGCAGTCAATGGTGTGGAATTCCTAGCCCTTTCCTGCAGTCAATGGTGTGGAATTCCTAGCCCTTTCCTGCAGTCAATGGTGTGGAATTCCTAGCCCTTTCCTGCAGTCAATGGTGTGGAATTCCTAGCCCTTTCCTGCAGTCAATGGTGTGGAATTCCTAGCCCTTTCCTGCAGTCAATGGTGTGGAATTCCTAGCCCTTTCCTGCAGTCAATGACCAAAAGTGCCCTCTTTAGCCTCATGAGTGGAATGTTATTCATATTTTTCCTAATTTCATCATGAAATAAATATTATTTCAAAAACCCCAACGAAAATCTGGTGTTTCTATGTCAAACCGTTTTGTCAGATTTCGGTCTTCCTGGGATGTATATACATATTTAGGATGGAAACTCAAAATTGAATACATTTCAACTCTATATCTGACATGGTCCAGGTGTCCTCTTGTTTTAAGTCCATAACCATGTATGTGGGGTGTATACTTTTGTTTCAAAGTAGATTTGTTTAAGATTACCAATAATCACTTTGTATGACCCTGATTTAGCCCACTGCAGTAAAAGGTTAAAGGTCAAGTTTGAAATCCCCCTCCCCCAACCCCCACCCGCCTAAAAATAACCAAACCAAAGTCAGCCATAATGAAAGTGTCAAAGTGTCAAGTCTGCATTAGATGTGGAAATGGTAAGAGAGACCCAGGTTAATCAAATTGTTTGCACAATGTAAGATCGTTCACCTCTATGGTTATTGCTCTTAACGGTTTGAATGAATAGATAGTTACAAATACCCCAGTTAGGGTGGCAAAGGGAGGGTAATTACTGAAAACTTTCAAAGTTTACCAGTGAACTACCAGAACGTTGGTATCTTTCAAGGATTCTATGCAATCTACCACAAGACATCTACCCCTTTGAGTACTTCAGATTATCAGAGTTGTCTGAAATGATCTCTGGCCCTCTGCGTAGTTTTATCACAAGTAACTCTTTTGGAGGCACAATATTTATTTATTAATTAGCCGGAATCAGATCAAAAAAATTATCATGATTTAAAACACATTTTTCTCCCTTCTGCACAATAACATGTTGAATGAATAATAGCCAAGCATTTACAAACGACCAAATATACACTGTAATACTTCATGTGGCGCTATACATTTAGTATTGACGTTCCATTGATCATTACAAATGCTCTTTCCTTATTAGATTTCAATGATGAAAAAGTGAATAAGTGTGAAAAGCTACCAGATTCATCTCAAACATAGACAGGTAGATTATTTAAATAGACCAGTGTGGGATTTTAGTTATTGAATGGCACATTGATGCTTGTATTATATGACAAAAATGTTACTAGTAAAAATGTCTGTTTCCTACTCCTTTGGATTTCGAAACTTTATTTGAATGTTTGGTAGTTATTTCAGTTGGAATTAAATTGGTTATGATTTCAATGAGCCATGAAAGTAAAGTTGGGAAAAAACTAAATTGCCTCTCATTGGTGCAAGTAATTGAAACACTTGCATCATGCCTCCAAGAAACATACAAAAAGGAAAAAGGCCCTTAGCAATATATCTGAATTATTTACTATGATGTACAGTATTAAAAGTATGTTAATAGTCATATAGTTGCTGTTACATAGTCTAATTATTTCATACTGTAGAGTTGAATTAATTTAAACAAAAATATAACTATGAATTGTATTAATTTAAATCTTCATATAGTTCTCTTTGAACATAGTATTCCTAAAAGTGAGAAACACATTCTACGAACAATTTCATAATTCCATTAATGCTTGAAGTGAAGTTCACTTCATTGTTGATTATATTCTTAAAATGATTCTTAGAACAGCAAAACGTGCCACTGGAGAGCATTTCATCAATGTCCGCCACCTAACATAAAGACTGACACCGCAATGATGTCATGTGTAATGTACAGGTGGTGACAGAAGGTTAGGTCCTTAGGTGCCTTTTTCGACTTTTATTTACTTTATTATGTAATGTCTTTCACCAAGATTTTAGTCAACAAGATATCATATTTGTCCAAATGAAAATACAACACCAAATATAGTTATGCAAGGTTAAAAAATGATTATTCTGTAGCGAAAAGTATCATAGTAGGGGCTAAATAGATCAAACCTGCCTTACCAATGTTTATGCAGTATCTTTGTTTAAATAGACTACTGCTTGAATGTGCCTTTATACTTGAAATTGAGGCAGTATTTTGAGGAATGTGAGGAAAGTCTACCTACTATTTTTACTTAACCTGAAACCATTCAGTGAATTAATTTCAGTGTAAAAAAATATATATATATATCGTAGACTACATTACTTGAGGGTTCGATGGAATAAAGCCTTAACTGTTGTTTGCAGAGGCAAGCGCTAAAATTCTGTAACAGGCTAGTACACTCTGCTGACAGAGAAGGACGAGGCAGGACGAGAGGGGAGGAGAGGGTCAGACTCAGCACCTTACCCCAGTGGAGTTCCCTAAACTAGAGTTCACAAGTGCAAGCCACTATTTCCTCACTCAAACCCCCGACCCCAAAAGCCAAGATTTACGGTTTGCCGTCACCACTTCAAAGCGCCACCTGTCACCGTGACTGTCTCTGTCCCTCCACAGACACTGGGCCGTGGCTCTGCACTGGTGTAACCTGGCAGGAGTCCCGCCACCGCCACCACCGACCAGTCAGTGCAGGTTTCCCCGAACGCCGGCGTTCGCTGACAGCTGCAGATGATGACAATTAGGCAAATCTGCCATTATGTTTTCAATTTGCCTCCTCTCAAATTAGGGATCATTTATGATCTTCCCCATTGCCGCATGAATGCTTGCGTTTTCTCTCACGCATCAAGTCAGAATCCATCATCGTAACTTCCCCCTGATATGTTTTCCTCTCAGATCTAAAAGTTATGGATTTCTCTCTGAACCGGGGGCCAGGAACCCACATTGTTCTCCCCACCATTCATTTCTCTGCCTTCCCAACTATGCATGTCTCATTTTAATTGCTCGACATCGGAGTTGACAACAGCAGGTCCACGGTTATTTCTCAGCAGTCACCAGCATGAGGCAGGAGCCCTATGGGAGTGTGTGTGTGTGTGTGTGTGTGTGTGTGTGTGTGTGTGTGTGTGTGTGTGTGTGTGTGTGTGTGTGTGTGTGTGTGTGTGTGTGTGTGTGTGTGTGTGTGTGTGTGTGTGTGTGGCGGGGGGGGGGTTGTTGGCACTCTGCGGGATCTGCTGTTTCCCTGGGCTTTTCTGAGGAGGCCGTGGTGGAGTTTTGCCAAGCAATCGAACCCTCAGTGGCACTGGCTCAGCCTCTGTCTGCCCAAGGGACTGCAGCTGCCCCGGCTCCCAGCTCCTTTATTACACTGTACCTGTCCCAAACTGGCCCCCTGACAGCACACACACACTCATACACACACTCAGATTAATATATGCTGTTCATATCATGTAATATACTGCACCACGTGCAGACAAACACACACACACACACACATACACACACAAAGTTGTAAACGTAACACACAAGTGTACCTTGCTCAAGTATGTGCTCTCTCACACACACACACACATTCTTCAAGGCCAGCACCAGGCCACCCCCGTCTTCTCACTATTGGTTTAATATGCTGTAACATTTCTGCACATCCCACTGTCACTTGGCCAAAGGGGAATAAAAGTGAAAGCGAAACGGACGCAGTGGGAGTGTGCCGGAGTGGATTAAAATGTCCCTTTCATCTCTCCTCTCTGTAGTCACACACGGGTCCTGCAATGTGATCACTCTCACACACACACATACACACACTAGCGCTGGCACCACAGGGACCCCTGTCAGACCCCTGACTCGACTTGGCACGGCTCTCGGCGGAACGTCAAAACCGACTACGGCAATCCAATTTAATAACCCTCGCGCCCAATCCTAAGCGTTATGTCACTTTTTTCATGCGTTTTATTAATCACAGATTAACCCGTCGTCTCTGCAGTGAGCGTATAGCCCGAGCGGAAATAGGGCCATCAACAATTTCAGACACAATACGAGTATTAATCAGAAATGCCCACGGCGGTTGTTTTTCTTGGCTGCGTGAATGGGAACAGGTTTAGCTTTTATGGCCGCGCTCCGATGAGATGGACACAGGTAGATATTGGGTGAGACAGGTCTAATCACTCTCGGCCATCTGGAGTGGTTTACTGTATCAGAAAGACCAAGTGTGAGGGGAGGACACAGAGTAGGAGGAGGGAGGGAGGGAGGGAGGGAGGGAAGGAAGGAAGGAGGCGGGGGAGAGAGGCAGGGGAGGGAGGGGGGGGTTCCCCCCAATAAAAGACCCACGCTGACAGACACAATGCAGAGCCCAAAATGAAAAGGAGCAGTGAGAATGTAATCACCACACATTTTTATTAGTCGTTCAAAGTTCTCTTTAATTCCCTTCAAATGTTATCAAATGACGTGTCATGATTAATTGTATACATTTGGCCAGGGACAGGTACATTTACATTCGGTCAGGTGAAGGTACATTTAGAGGGGTTAGCATTCCATTACAATCATTCCTCGGCACTGGGATATTGACATGAATATTCAATCAAAGACATCTCTCTTCATCCGTGCTCTTAGTTATTATAGAGCGAACGTCAGGGGATAACCAGGGGTTAAATTGAGCAGTGACCCCAGTACAACAAAGTTCTGCTACCTTTAGATGTCCAAGTGTGATACTGAACTCAAAGATCTAACTCAGTCAGAGGACCGACCGTTCCACTAGCCTCATTTTGTCAATTAAGCAATTTCACTTATTGAAACCTTTATAAAGTTCGGGAAGCTGTTTTAAGTGGCTCAATCAGTACATAATAACATAGTACACCAAGCTACACCACTAATGGCCAGAGTAGACTATTTCAAGTGATTGACTATTGCGGTAACATGAGCTGAACACAATGGAAATGGGACCGCTGTCCTCCATATTGTTCTGTGACATATGAGCTGAGAGTAGTGCAGTCTGAAAGCTCCCCGGGCCGGCTCCAGTTGCAGAGGGACTCGGCAGTGTTTTACATGACTGTTAACAGTCAAACCCATCAATCCAGAAGCAGGAAACCCTCCTCATGCAGCACATGTCCTAGATTTGGGTGTTTTACCTCCCTAGCAGGAAATGAACTGCAGAGTGAGGGAGAGAGAGGGTGAGGGAGAGAGAGGGCGGGCGGGTGGTGGGGAAGGTCAGAGGGAGGGAGTAAGGGACGTCTATGATTAAATATCCATATGTCACCAGTTAAATGTTGGGGGCTACCAGCGAATGTGCAGGACTGAATGGGTTGCAGATTTCTTTTCCTGTAGGCCTGGGCTATGTGCTGGGTTCACTAGGTGTTTAGTAGCGTGGCAGGGCTGCCAAGTATGATGTTACTGGCTTCCCATGTTAATGTTCATTCAGGAAGGGCCTTTATTGCCGAGCAGCGGGAGAGTTTCAACCAGCTGTGAAAACACTGTTAAATAGGCTTTAGTGCTCATTTCACGAATACTTAAAGTTTACTTATTGAAAAAAAAATTAACTTAATGGACTATGCATGGGCTTTTCCTTACTGTTCTTCCATGAGCATGGACTTCCAAACTTCTCCATATGTGCCAGGGACGGTCCTCGGAGTTCAACCCTCCTGTGAAACTCGATCGCAAAGTTCCAAGAACAGAGGCAGTTGTTTTCTTGCAGTGTTCTGGGATTACCATTTGGCTTGTGAAAATTGCACGTTCCCTTCAGAGCCCTTGCCATGTCAAATTAGACCTTAAACTTTTACCTCAGCACTAAATATAACAGGATGGTCGGGTCCAGCCAAGATGGACCATTGGTGTTCAGTCCCCCCCCCCCCCTTCAAGAAAGGGAGAGTTCCTATAGCAGTCCTGGCATCCAAAAGGTTTTTTCTTCTTCAGGATGATTGGATTTCCTGATTTGCATGTTTGGGAATGTCTCTGTGTGTGGTGGACATGGTGATGGCTGTGCAGGGAGGTTGAGCTGTGCATACCGTCCCACTGATTGTCATTGGTTAATAGCTAGCTCTTTAGCTGTGCACATGGTGTGATCCAATACCCTTGTCATGTGAGTCTGCAAAATCCCCTCCGAAGGTTGTCATGATCCCACCCACACACATAGTTGAGGGTTGGGGAGGAGCTTTCCAGAAGTTGGATGGAGGTATCAAACGGAAACAGCACATCAGTGTAACAGTCTCTGTGTGAGACCACATGTTGGGACGCCTCACCGTTGAACAATGTGGGTGAGAATGTTACGAGAGGACTCTGACCAGGCTAGGTTTGATTTGTCCATCACACTTTGCTTTTGTCCTGTCATTACACTGTTATCAATCAGATCAGTCAAATGTATTTATAAAGTCCTTTTTTACATCAGCCAATGTCACAATGTGCTGTACAGAAACCCAGCCTAAAACCCAAGCAATGCAGATGCAGATAAAACCCAGGCAATGCAGATAACACTGTTATTACAATGACCTATTGCCTGACGTAACACGTCAGGATCCCTGAAGACCAGTCAAAGCAAAGACTTCAAGCCTCAAACAGACTTCTAGTCTCTTGGTGCTCTACAGAAAGGAAGAAGAATACGCTAAGCTGAACTCTATCTCTTAAAATACTGTATACAGTACCTGTGGTATACCTGTAGTATACCTGTGGTATACCTGTAGTATACATGTAGTATTGCATACATGTAGTATACCTGTGGTATACCTGTAGTATACATGTAGTATTGCATACATGTAGTATACCTGTGGTATACCTGTAGTATACATGTAGTATTGCATACATGTAGTATACCTGTAGTATAACTGTAGTATACCTGTAGTATACATGTAGTATTGCATACATGTAGTATACCTGTGGTATACCTGTAGTATACATGTAGTATTGCATACATGTAGTATACCTGTGGTATACCTGTAGTATACTTGTAGTATTGCATACATGTAGTATACCTGTAGTATAACTGCAGTATACATGTAGTATAACTGTAGTGTACATGTAGTATACATGTAGTATACCTGTAGTATACCTGTACTATACCTGCAGTATACATGTAGTATACATGTAGTATAGCATACATGTAGTATACCTGTAGTATACCTGTAGTGTAGTACACATGTAGCACTGCTCTGTGTTCCATTTCTTTAGCCTTGTCCTCTTTACCATTGCCAAAATCAAGTCGTATAAGGTTTCAAAAGTGGCGAGGATGGATGTGTCCATCCTAGCTCCAGAGCTTTCTCCCATCTGGAAAACATTAGCATATTCATCTTCACGAGCCTCTAAAATCCAAGGTAGTATAGGGGCACATTCCTACCCCTGCATCGATACCTACATCCTCTCCAAACATCAAACTATCCATAAGTCATACCTCATAACTGCGTCTGCATCCATGTCCTTATCAGACATGATCCAAGAGGTGATTATCTCTGTCCATATTCTTGACCTCAGTGCATACAGCCCCAATATGTCATCTAGTGTGCTTAAACAAGCAATGTTTATGGACCAACGATAAATCACTGAGCCATCATACCAGAGGAATGCTGAACCTTTACGGAGTTCTGTTACTGGATACTGGCAACGCCGGGTCAGAGTGGAGTCTGGGGATTATCTTGGCTCGGTCCCACCATTTCCATTCCAAATTATGTGGGAGTAGTGGCAGCGATGGAATTCCCTCCTGCCAGCTCCTGGTCCTGGGAGGGAAGAGAGGGACAACATGGCTGTCAGCGTTGAGGGCTATTCCAGGGGCCCTGAGCAGGTCCAATGTTTTGATTCACTTAGGCTGATGTTCCCAAGGACAGCACCAATGGGTCAGTTATCATGGCCAATAGAGGGCTTGGAAATGTTTGTGGGCGTGTTGGTGATCGAGGAAGAAAGTATCTGATGTGTGTTTCTGCACTATACAGCAGGTGAATCAGTAACTCAATAATTGAAACTGAAGCTAAATAGCAGGTTGCTGCAGTAAGCATCACTCGTGATTTTGTCAGCATGTCGGGCTTAGGATCCACTGTGTTCCAGCAACATCTCCACTGTTCACAACAACACTGCACCCAGAACACCAAAGCTCTGTTGTGCAGGGGGCACACGTATCGTACATGCGCCTTTTCCATCGTCTTGTCAGAACGACTGAAACCCCTCCAATCACAAGCAGACACCTCTCTAACCAGGAAGTTCCGACTGATAAGTACGGCCACAGACTTGCTGGGCTTTAAAGGGCTGCTACCAACAAAGGAGGACAGGTTTTCCTGATCTCACTGTCTGTTCTGTGGAATTATTCTAGTCTTGGCGACCACACTGCACCAAGAGATAGCCACCAGCCTCGTATAAAGGCTGGTGAATAACATGAAAGCTGACTGGCTGTGATTGCTGGGAATGTTTTTTCCCCTTTCGAAAAAAAAAACTATGAAATAACACACATGGAATCATGCAGTAACCAAAACAGTGTGAAACAAATCAAAATAGATTTTAGATTTTAGATTCATCAAAGTAGCCACCCTTTGCCTTGATGACCACTTTGCACACTCTTGGCATTCTCTCAACCAGCTTCACCAGGAATGCTTTTCCAAAAGTCTTGAAGGAGTTCCCACTTATTGGCTGCTTTTCCTTCACTCTGCGGTCCAACTCATCCCAAACCATCTCAATTGGGTTGAGGTCGGGTGATTGTGGAGGCCAGGTCATCTGATGCAGCACTCCATCACTCTCAGTCTTGGTCAAATAGCACTTACACAGTCTGGAGGTGTGTTGGGTAATTGTCCTGTTGAAAAACAAATTATATTCCTACCAGATGGGATGGCGTATCGCTGCAGAATGCTGTGGTAGCCATGCTGGTAATGTGTGCCTTGAATTCTAAATAAATCACAGACACCTGTAGTGTCACTCACAAAGCACTCCCAAACCATCACACCTCCTCCTCCATTCTTCATGGTGGGAACCACATATGCGGAGATCATCCGTTCACCTACTCTGCGTCTCACAAAGACACAGCGGTGGGAGCCAAAAATCTCAAATTTGGACTCATCAGACCAAATACAGATTTCCACCGGTCTAATGTCCATTGATCGTGTTTCTTGGCCCAAGCAAGTCTCTTCTTCATATTGGTGTCCTTTAGTAGTGGTTCCTTTGCAGCAATTCAACCATGAAGGTCTGATTCACGCAGTCTCCTCTGAACAATTAATGTTGAGATGTGTCTGTTACTTGAACTCTGTGAAGCATTTTTTTAGGCTGCAATTTCTGAGGCTGGCAACTCTAATGAACTTATCTTCTGCAACAGAGGTACCACTGGGTCTTCCTTTCCTGTGGCGGTCCTTATGATAGCCAGATTCATCACAGCGCTTGATGGTTTTTGCGACTGCACTTGAGGAAACTTTCAAAGTTCTTGAAATGTTCCGTGGTGACTGACCTTCATGTATCTCTGGGTTCACACCTTTTTCCCCCAGTCTTTAGTGATTGTTATTATTCTATTATATCACCTTCCCTATATTTCACCAACACTTCCTGGTGTTCGGACAGGGACTTCCTGTGTGAAGCTACCATGAGAATGGCTGGTTCGGGGCCTTGGGGAGGAAGTGACTCTCTTTAAGAGAAGAGGGTGACCTTGTCATCACAGAGAGTAGGGCTCCTTCAGACAGACTGCAGTCTGCAGTACTGGGGGACAGCTGGGCCTCTGTCTCTCCTTTGATGGTTCCTCACACAGCTCCCTACGTCAAAGTCTGCACTTGTATAACTCCATCCTCAGAGGAATGGAGAGACATTGAGAGCGAGAGAAAGTGAGGGGGGAGCAGACGAAAATATAAAGACAAGGCTTTGTTCACAAGTTGGCCACTCAGAGGAAGATCAAAGTCTTCACCTATTGATTCCCAGAGGATTTGACTGGAGCTATTTTCTGACGTGTCTGTTCTAATACTGCTTATATGAATCGTCAGATAGGGTTAATATAACAGGTATTTGAGTAAGTGATATTCCTGCAAACATCTCAACAGTATTCCTACATAGTGCAGCTATAAAACTGTGAATGGTTTATGTCTCCACTATTAAATGTGCATTGAGACATCACTTAAGCAATTGTTGTACACCTACCAAGATTTTTCTGTGAATGCCAATACAATAATATTACCCTTTCCTGCAGTCAAATGACCAAATCGCCCTCTAGTGGCCTCATGGGTGGAATGTTATTAATCTTTTTCATAATTTCATGTTTCATTTTAAAACATTTACACCGAAAATCCAGTGTTTCTATGTCAAACAGTTTGTTTTTATTTTAGTTTTCTGTGATGTACTGTACATAAAGTCTAATGTTGGTGTAATATTGGTGTGCAAACTAAAAATGTAATCCATTTCAACTCTATCTCTGACATGGTACCAACATTGTGGAGTGTACCAGTGGCTTCCCTAAAATAAATGACCAATAGAAAAAGAAAGAAACATAAAATAATGAGAAAAAGAAAGCATCTAAGTGTGCGAAACAACGCCCCTTTGTCTTTGTATGTGTAGGCCATCTATCGGATGCTGTCTGGTCATAAAGGTGTATGACATAGTTGCCGTACGTAACATTGAATGCAAGGGAAGCCAGCAAGCATTTGGCCTCTCGTGATAAAAAAGTATCAAATAATAGCCAATCAGTGTTGAGGTACAGCTTGTCTGTCGAAATGTTGGACATTAGGTTATTACACTTTTGCATCTGAGCTCCTAGAGTGTGCGGCTCTCCTTTAGTTTATTAAGTGTTCTACTCCGCTAGACAGCGCCTCGCCTAAATAGGTGTGTGTTTCTTTCTCCTCTAGATTAAGCTGAGTGAGCTCAACTGTGAATGGTCCTGGCACACCAACAAATGTTTTTCAAGGGAAGCCTGTTTGGATTTGGCTTCACTCCTAGTGGTTAGAGCGTTGGACTAGTAACCGGAAGGTTGCGAGTTCAAACCCCCGAACAAATCTGTCGTTCTGCCCCTGAACAGGCAGTTAACCCACTGTTCCCAGGCCATCATTGAAAATAAGAATGTGTTCTTAACTGACCTGCCTGGTTAAATAAAGGTAAAATAAAAAAATTAAAACATTGCATCAAGAGAAATATATCATTGACAGAAACACCTTGAATTGTTGCATCTCGTTGTGTTATTGTCCTCCAGTGGCTAGTTAGTTAGCTTAAACTGGCCCTTTCCTAAATTAGCCATGGATGGAGATTTGGACTTGTGGTTTTACTTAATTTTCCTTACTGGCCACTGATTATAACGGCGATTTTGATTCAACCATAAATTCATGCAAATATATGCAAAAATGGATACTGAAATATCACATTTACATATAATAAGTGTTCAGCCCCTTTACTCAGTACTTTGTTGAAGTACCTTTGGCAGCGATTACAGCCTCAAGTCTTACTGGGTATGACGCTACAAGCTTGACACACCTGTATTTGGGTAGTTTCTCCCATTCTACTCTGCAGATCCTCTCAAGGTCTGTCAGGTCGGATGGGGAGCATCGATGCACAGATATTTTCAGGTCTCTCCAGAGATGTTTGATTGGGTTTAAGTCCGGACTCGGGCTGGGCCACTCAAGGACATTCAGAGACTTGTCCCGAAGCCACTCCTGCGCTGTCTTGGCAGTGCGCTTACGGTTGTTGTCCTGTTGGAAGGGGAACATTTTGCCCCAGTCTAAGGCCCTGAGCACTCTGGAGCAATTTCTCATCAAGGATCTCTTTGTACTTTGCTCCATTTATCTTTCCCTCGATCCAGACTAGTCTCCCTGTCTCTGCCACTGAAAAACATCCCCACAGTATGATGCTGCCAGCACCATGCTTCACCGTAGGGATGGTGCCAGGTTTCCTCCAGATGTGATGCTTGGTTCTCACAGTCCCAGATGTGATGCTTGTTTCTCACAGTCTCAGAGTCTTTATCATACCTTTTGGCAAACTCCAAGCAGGCTGTCCTGTGCCTCTTACTGAGGAGTGGCTTCCGTCTGGCCAGTCTACCATAAAGGTCTGATTGGTGGAGTGCTGCAGAGATGTATGTCCTTCTGGAAGGTTCTCCCATCTCCACTGAGGAACTCTGGAGCTCTGTCAGAGTGACCATCGGGTTCTTGGTCACCTCCCTTTCTCAGTTTGGCCAGGCGGCCAGCTCTAGGAAAAGTCTTGGTGGTTCCAAACATCTTCCATTTAAGAACGAAGGAGGCCACTGTGTTCTCGGGGACCTTCAATGCTGCAGACATTTTGTGGTACCCTTCCCCAGATCTGTGCCTCGACACAATCCTGTTTCGCATCTCTACAGACAATTCCTTCGATCTCATGGCTTGGTTTTTGCTCTGACATGCACTGTCAACTGTGGGACCTTATATAGACAGGTGTGTGCCTTTACAAATCATGTCCAATCAATTGAATTTACCACAAGTGGACTCCAATCAAGTTGTAGAAACATCTCAAGGATGATCAATGGAAACAGGATGCACCTGAGCTAAATTTTGAGTCTCATAGTAAATGGTCTGAATACTTATGTAAATAAGGTATTTATGTTTTTCATGTCTAAAAAGCTGTTTTTGCTTTGTCATTATGGGGTATTGTGTGTAGATTGATGTGGAAAAACATGTATTTCATCCATTTTAAAATAAGGCTGTAAAGTAACACATTTTGGAAAAAGCCAAGGGGTCTGAATACTTTCCGAATGTAACGTAGGTGATTTGATGATGTTGAAATGTTGAAGTTGAAATGGTGCTGGAATAGTGGAGGCAGCTCCTGTTTTCTTTGTGACTTGCGGGAACTCTCTGTGGTTCTAAATCAATAGTTGTTAAGTAGTCCGAAAATGTGGGAAACATTAACTTGCTTGACCAAGCTGTAGGCCATGTAACTGTTTGTTACATGCGATATGCTTTCTTGACTTCAGCGGACAGATGTCGCTCTCCGGTTTTGTAATAAAATAATGGTGTGGTTGCATTTATTCTGCCACTGTGTCTTCTTATGGTCTCTGCTTTAGGCCGATATATCACGGTCGCAAAGCATATGAACTAACAGATTATAAAGCAAACAACGCAATTATCAGAACACATAGGTTGTAATAAATTAAGACTTTTTTCCCCCGGCTTGGCTTCCCCAAGGATTTTACCCATGCACCACTACTGCATGGTACTGGTGTTTTGTTGTTGTTTTAAGCACATAACCATGTGTGTAAGGTGTATACTTTTGTTTCAAAGTCGATTTGTGTAAGACTCCCAAGAATCACTCTGTGTGACCCTGATTTAGTCCACTGCATTAAGCATTTATGAATGAAGTAAGGTCATATATAAGGTCACAAAAAAAAGTTTGTGTGACCTTTTACATTTTTACTAGGACTAAAAGATTGATCATAATTGGTAATCATGCCATTTGGCAGATATTCAGAATGCAACCTGGATGGATTCCAAAAAGGAAATCACCAAGGATCCACTATTCATTGAAAGTAGTCAAAGTCATTCTGATTGAATTCCAGCATTTTCATCACTCACCGAGGAGCCAAAGTTTGATCTTTACTAATTGATATATTCCAGCTCTGCACATGAATCATAGAAATCCATACCTTGGGCCAATTTAGCTGTTCCACTCTCTGAGTTTTAATTGAGTCCACATTAAAATGTACTTATAAAATAATAATGGGCTCCCTTGCAAATGAACCTTTCCTGATATTGCAGTGGAAAAAATGTGCATGTCCACAAGCAGTCTGGGAGTTCAGAAATCAATATAGATGATTAATAATATATGGGCTACAGGAATAATTAAATCATTTGATGCAAGGACTCAGTCAGCCTTGGCCAACGAAAGGTGCAATTTCACCACAATCTAAATACAAGTTGCCCGGATTGGAGTTTCAATTACCGGGCTTGAAATAATAACGTGTTAAAAATTACACTTTCAAATATATGTTATTTAATTTAATTTAATACATTTAGGGATGAGTCCCCTTTCTTATGACATGAACATATTGCACCAAGTTGCTAAATTAAACTGGTCCTTCATTTGTTGCATGCATCCATTTGAATATACAGATTGTCTGAGTTCCAATGATCAGATAGATGGTGATTTCCCACCAGATAGAATATTCCAGCACAGTGATAGTAGGCTACTATTTCCTGTAAACACATTCAAATTAAAACATCACAAAATGATTGAAAAACATTTCTCAGTTACAGAAGGAGTGAAGTGCTAGAATCTATCAAATCAGAAGTCAGGTTCGGATGACCAGCTATTCATTTACTAAAGCGTCTGTAACAGACAACCAATAAGCAAAGACCTTGTGTTTACCATTTGCATTACAATGTCTTCTTAACCCATACAACGTTAAGGTTATTCACTACGAAGTATTCATGAATAGCAGCACAGAGATTTAAAGAAGTCTCCAAATGATCAAATGAGAGAGAGAGAGAGATAACGGTACACAGACAGCAGGTGGGCCATTTTGAAAATGTGTTGTGATTAGAACCTATTAGCTGACTACCCACGGATCTCAGCCCATGCCACCTGTACAGCCCTGGTACAGCAGGCATGACACCATCCTGTTACTTGTATCAAGCCTACACATTAAGATTCAGCTTGCATAATAAATTAATGGCATTCATTTGAAACTCCTTGGTGAGTTGGTGAAGTCTCGGACTGCTGAGATGAAATTATGGGCATTACGTTCTTGACATCCCATTGCATCTTGGGCATTGCCAAGGCATTGTCAACAATGCCCAGATTCCGCTCTTGCCCATAATGAATGCACTACAATATGTAATGACTGAGTAATCACATTATTTGCAGCATCTACTTTATGCCGATGGAGGTCTGCATCTGTGGTCCTTTAGTAATTGCTGGCCGAGAAGCGAAGGGGGAGGATTTGCATCAGCACATGGGACTTGCATTGCAAATGATTATGGTGAATTGTTTTTGCAACAGGAATGTCCAATCCAATAAAGTTAATGATCTTGAAAGAAAAATACATAAAAAAATGATTAAAATGCAGATGTTTGCTGTCCGATGGATTTGGTGGTGGTGTAGGAATTACTTTCACATCATTTCAATGTAATTAAGGTTTGAACTTTTCAGGGCTTCCCTGTGTCATTTCTTCCACTGCAAGGGAGCCAGGACTGCACAATTGGGAAGGACACTCTAAAGAAATAAATGCAGAAGTTACACCGCTTACAAGGATCAGCGTTGGAATCGATTTGTTTTCTATTTCAATATTTTAAAGACTGTAGCAATATACATTTCCTCTCCTTGCGTGAATTTGAATGTTCTACAGCATTAGCTAGATAACAACAAACGGACACCGGGCAAACTGTGGTCGTCGCTTGGATTTCTGTGCAATAAAACAGCTTGGATGCTAACGATGCACCACCACTAACACTACAAAGGGTCTCTGAAACAAGATCCTGTACAGTATGCTGCCATAGAAACCCATAGTGACTATATTCTGTCTTTGTGGTCTACCCTGCCTTAATACTCGTGTGTTTTAGCCTCATAACTGCCACAAAGAACACTTGCACTTTTTTGTCTTCACATTTAATTATACTGGCTCTATGATTACCAGGTAAAACAAATTATGTGCTTTGTTGGCAGCAGATAAATCTTGGTCTCAATTTGTTGTAATGACCCGTGTAATTTTTAAGCTGTGCCTACATATTGGCTCTTTTAACGTGTATCATTAGTGGGGTTGTATATTAGATATACATTCTGTGGCTTAATTTGGTCTCTCAGGAGCACTTGTAATGATGCAGCTGCTTGAGCTGGGGGTACGGGACAACTTTAATTTATTTATTTTAAATATTGTGAGTAATTGAGTTCTTGGGAGATGTGAGGCAAGCGCGCTGGTAGGGTTCGAAGCCTCTGAAAAATGCATTAATTCCGCAGCGCAATCTGTTGAGGAAATGAATACGGGAAGTTAGAGAGGTATAGGAAAAAAGGAAAAATGTTTTTGCACATTTTTAGTGTGGCCTCTTCCAGCTGAAAATGACAGCAGTAACATACCATGACAGTTTATGGTTTCTAAAGGTCTATTTATTACAGACAATCAAATTGTTCCTATGCCACTCAGACCAACAGCAGGTAATGTTATAAATCCACCAGGTCATTAACAGATTATAAAAACATTTGGTAACAGATTGAGAGAGGTATGGAAGAAACCAAGTATTTGTCTCCACTGGAGCCAAATTGATACGGATAACATTTGACATGCATTCCAATTGATGTGTGCTCTGTGACTGAAGGAAAAACAACTGAAAAACAAGCATGGATTATGGAGTTCCAAACAATGAAAGCATGCTTGATGTCAATAAGGCTTAAGCTTCTGATTTCTTTACTGAGACATAGACATTGTAGGAATCAGAGTGAAGCTGAATAACACACTCCATTAATGTAGAATCATATCCCAAAAAGCATCTCTTGATTTCCTCTCAGCCTATATTTGTTTTAAGTGCAAGGGACATTTTGACTACTTCAGATTCGTCCCCTCTTTGAACCTGGCTACATGCATCATGCCTCATCACTGCTGTCCGACACTCTCAAACCTACATCCTTGAAACACCAGAGCAGAGCACCCTGCTTCCACAGTGTGCCAAACCATCCTCAACCAAAACACAATCACACCCGTGGCGCTGCAGGCTGTTTCTCGGCAAAAACTTTCTCTCCCTCCTGCTTGACCACGGCACGCGAGGATTGATAAGCACGACTGCCTCACACAGTGGATCCTCTGGGAGTCGGCATTGGACTGGGGCCCAGATCAATGTGACCTAAATTCAAATGCGAATTAGGGGGCTGTCAGTGGGAAAGGACACTCTGTAAATGAGCTTAGACAGTGTGAGGCCCCCGGAGGATCTGGGCAGCAGGGCCTCGCCTCCGTCGGAGTGCTTTAATGAGTTCCAAATGGACGACCCCGGACCCGGGCTCTGGGCTCTACGCCCATCCACACCCTTCTTGCCGGCCAACGCTCTGGGACGGCCGACCCCAACGGGGGAGAGGGAAGGCGTGGGGCCCTGGAATTGGGTACAGGACTGGGCAGCTGGAGGCACCTGTCCGGGGGTGCTAGATTGCCTGCAGTTTCAGAGTGCTGAAAGTTGACCCACTGGACCAATCATTATGATTGACAGGAGGCTGGTGGGAAACACCTAACTATCCTGTTGGTAGTGTTGCTCCATTTAGCTGATCAACCTACAGTATAACACTTTGTATTTAGTCTGCCCAACAACATAACCTTTTGATTCCACTGTTAATAGCTTTGGAAGCCAACATAAATGTTTACTAGACTGCGCTGAGGAAACACAGTTTACAGGTGGAAGTAATGTTAATCTTAGCTATACAGTACTGTATCTTTCCATTAGCCAGTTTGCTCAGCCTGGTCTCATAGACTACACGTAACATAGTAAATGTTGATCAGGGAATTCAAATCAAATCAAGTCAAATCCAATTGTATTAGTCACATGCGCCGAATACAACAGGTGTAGTAGACCTTACAGTGAAATGCTTACTTACGAGCCCCTAACCAACAGTGCAGTTTAAAAAAAATATGGATAAGAATAAGAGATAAAAGTAACAAGTAATTAAAGAGCAGCAGTAAAAAATAACAAAATATACAGGGGGGTGCCGGTACAGAGTCAATGTGCAGGTGCACCGGTTAGTTGAGGTAGTATGTACATGTAGTGAGAGTTATTAAAGTGACTATGCATAGATGACTACAGAATGTGGCAGTGGTGTTGAGAGGGGAGAGGGGGGGGCAATGCAAATAGTCTGGGTAGCCATTTGACTAGATGTTCAGGAGTCTTATGGCTTGGGAGTAGAAGCTGTTTAGAAGCCTCTTGGCCCTAGACTTGGCGTGCCGGTACCGCTTGCCGTTCGGTAGCAGGGAGAACAGTCTATTATCAGGGTGGCTGGAGGCTTTGACAATTTTTAGCGCCTTCCTCTGACACCGCCTGGTACAGTATAGAGGTCCTGGATGGCAGGAAGCTTGTCCCCAGTGATGTACTGGGCCGTTCAGACTACCCTCTGTAGTGCCTTGCGGTCGGAGGCCGAGGAGTTGCCATACCAGGCAGTGATGCAACCATGCTCTCGATGGTGCAGCTGTAGAACCTTTTGAAGACCCATGCCAAATCTTTTCAGTAGTACTTTTCAATTAGTATGATGTGTCACGTTTGGTATGGTTACATAAGACAGATGGTTCCTTAAGGCCAAAGCGAAAATAGGTTGGTTGGTCAGGGTGGATGGGTAGGTGTTTAACGCAAATGTCGCACAGCCCAAAGGTTGTGAGTTCAAATCTCATCACTTAGAACTTTAGCATTTTAGCTACTTAGCAACTTTTCAACTACTTACTACTTTTTAGCTCTTTGCAACTACTTAGCATGTTAGCTAACCCTTCCCTTAACACTAAACCTAACCTTAACCTTTTAAACTAACTCCTAAACTTAACCTTAACCACTAGCCTAGCTAACGTTAGCCACCTAGGGACCTAGCTAGAATTCGTAAGATATCATATGTTTTTCAAATTCGTAGCATATTGTAAGTTTTGCGAATTAGTAATATATAATACGATTTGTAATTCGTAACATTTCATGCTAGATCTGCAAATTAATACATACCACATTAAACGTAACTAAATGTAGTCTGCCGTATTAACGTACAGAATAATATTAAATGCTCTGAGACCAGGTTTGCTAGACAAATCGCTAGTGTAACGGTTTTCTAATGGTGAAGGAGAGTCGGACCAAACTGCAGCGTGTAGATTTCGATCCATGTTTAATAAAACCACGTAACACGAATCAAAACACAAATTCTACAAAACAATAAACGTAATGAAAACCGAAACAGCCTAAACTGGTGCAAACTAACACAATATCAGGACATCAAGACACTAAGGACAATCACCCACAATACAACCAAAGAATATGGCTGCCTAAATATGGTTCCCAATCAGAGACAACGATAACCACCTGCCTCTGATTGAGAACCACTCCAGACAGCCATAGACTTTCCTAGAAAACCCTACTAAGCTACAATCCCACTAACATACACACCAAAACCCCCAGACAAAACACACCACAATACAAAAACTCCATGCCACACCCTGGCCTGACCCAATACATAAAGATAAACACAAAATACTTAGACCAGGGCGTGACAGCTAGTGATGCAACGGCAAACATTTTGTTTGTGAAATAGCCACTAAAGGATCACAGTTAGTGCCCTGTAGTTACAATCGACAGGGCACTAAGTTCATAAACTTAGTCAAAAATCTGACAATGCAAAATGTTACTGCTAACGCTTTCAGATGCTCGTTTTTCTATGACTCTGTGCGTTATCTCCTTGCACAGGCACATCAACTTCTCCTAAACCTTGTTGTTTACCTCCAACACAGCCCGGTCCCAAAGCAGCCACTCTCTACACTAGCCTCCTATTCAGCCTGGCTGACCTGCTGGGTGACAGATCGAGGTGTAGTGAGGTGTTGTCCAGAACCCAGGAGGATTGTGGGAGCAGAGGGTGAGCAGAGAAGCATGGGAGGCAGAGGTAATTAGAACGCTGATTCTGCATGTAATCAGATCTCACACACACACACACACACACACACAGACACACAGATACACACACACACACACACACACACACACACACACACACACACACACACACACACACACACACACACACACACACACACACACATAAACACTGTCCTCTTCCTATACATTAGGTGTGTGTGCAGTCCATATGGGATTGCAGGGGGCTTTTGATTGTCTTCAACACAGCATATGCTAATTGTTGATTGTCTTCAATATTATATGCTAATTGTGGGAATTAGCATAATTCATTAACATTTGGGCCCTAATTACACAATGAAAAAAGACGATCCCTGAAACAGTGTTGTGTGCTTTGACTTCGTAATGTATGATACGATTAATGCTGTTCTTATTTGCATACGGCTAGGATCTTGAAATATTAAAAGTGTTGTTCGTGAAATTCGTGATCAGTCCCTAATCAAATGTTTTTTCTTCCTTTTTGAAAGATGTTACTTTGTTGCCCCTCAGGTAAGAGGAGGAGAATATGCTGCTTGGGTTTATTTACACATTTATAACCAAAAAGTATTCTTTAAAATGCAAATGACAAGGATCACAAAATCTGGGTCAACAATTAACTGATGCATCATTTTTGGAAACGATTTAGAGAAACAAATGAATGGAGACGACTTTATATGTCTGATATGTGATTCTGCATTCTCTTTGATGTCTGCTGTTTAGCTCGCATTAATGAGACTCACAAAGAGACAAAAATAATGCCTTAATTTAATCATAATTGTAGTCATGAGCCTATCATAACAGCTAGTTCCCTACTACATACATTACTACATTACTACATTACTACATGCCCAATGGCATTCTCCATAACATATCCATAGACATTTTGGATAGTGTGCATTCCCCACTCTCTATCTCTGTTGTCACATCCGCTTCACGTTTGAATACACAGTTGCCTTTCCTCTCTCTGCATTGCATCACAAACATATGACCTATGCCAGTATATAAGCTAGTCCTCTGACAACAGTAAGTGCTGCTTGTTTTCTGCTCTCTCTGCAAGGCATCTGGGCCTGACAAGGACAGGATTCCAGGGCCACACAGAGGGGCCCCATGAGGTGGGGCCAACTCGGAGGTAATTGAACAGAGGCTCTGTGAATCTGCTTCTCATCCAGAGGCCCCCCAGGAGAGCGAAGGAGGGAAGAATGAGAGTTTTAATGAATGGAGACTTTCATTAAAATGATAACTATTTCCTCAGAGATCACTTCCAATTTAAATGCTGGGTAAAAAAAAAAAAATACGTAATTGAAAGATCTTGGATTTTTCTGCCATTCAAACTGTAAATTTGAATCTCGTCGAAAATGAAAGAATTGTTTGTAGCTACTCTGACTAGTTCCAATTACTTTCTCTGTGTTTAAGCCATGAGGGAGCTCAACTGCGAGTGCTCATCCGTTTAACCACTCAACCACAGCAGACGATTGAATGTGTTCTGTCAAAAACCTCCAGATCACTAAAGTTCATTACTGTAGAGGTGTTGGTCATTGGCAGCACACTCAAGGAAACACTGTGAATTTTAGGCATGCCAGTTGATCCCGCCTCAGTGTGTGTGCGTGTGCGTGTGTGTGTGTATGTGTATGTCTGTGTGTATGTGACCATTAGACCAAAAGGGCCAACACTCATTTTGAAGTTGCACGCTGGGCTACCTTATCACATGACCATGAGTAACCATGACGGCTCATGTCCGCTACACTCTCATGTGCATTTTCACATGTTAATGTAGATTTTAACTAGGGTTGTCAAACGATTCAAAAGTGTAATTGAGTTTATCTCAGAATTTTATCAAATTGAGCTGTAATATAAGGTTATTTATACAAAAAGCATTACAATAATATTGACATCATGATTTTGTCTAAAGTTACAGTTAGCATAGTCAGGTAAATTAATAAAAACACTTTCTTCCACCTCAATGTCAACTTGTTTTGACATCACATTGTTGTTTATGGCTGTAAAGATTATGTATTTCAAATCAAATGTTATAAAATTGTATTTGTCACAATCAAATCAAAATTTTATTTGTCACACATACACATGGTTAGCAGATGTTAATGCGAGTGTAGCGAAATGCTTGTGCTTCTAGTTCCGACAATGCAATAATGACCAACAAGTAATCTAACCTAACAATTCCACAACTACTGCCTTATACACACAAGTGTAAAGGGATAAAGAATATGTACATAAAGATATAATGAATAAGTGATGGTACAGAACGGCATAGGCAAGATGCAGTAGATTGTATCGAGTACAGTATATACATATGAGATGAGTAATGTAGGGTATATAAACATAAAAGTGGCATAGTTTAAAGTGGTTAGTGATACATGTATTACATAAAGATGGCAAGATGTATATACAGTATATACATATACATATGAGATGAGTAATGTAGGTTATGTAGGGTATGTAAACATTATATTAAGTGGCATTGTTTAAAGTGGCTAGTGATACATTTTTTACATCAATTTCCATCAATTTCCATTATTAAAGTGAGCTGGAGTTGAGTCAGTATGTTGGCAGCAGCCACTCAATGTTAGTGGTGGCTGTTTAACAGTCTGATGGCCTTGAGATAGAAGCTGTTTTTCAGTCTCTCGGTCCCTGCTTTGATGCACCTGTACTGACCTCGCCTTCTGGATGATAACGGGGTGAACAGGCAGTGGCTCGGGTGGTTGTTGTCCTTGATGATCTTTTTGGCCTTCCTGTGACATCGGGTGGTGTAGGTGTCTTGGAGGGCAGGTAGTTTGCCCCCAGTGATGCGTTGTGCAGACCTCACTACACTCTGGAGAGCCTTGTGGTTGTGGGCGGAGCAGTTGCCGTACCAGGCGGTGATACAGCCCAACAGGATGCTCTCGATTGTGCATCTGTAGAAGTTTGTGAGTGCTTTTGGTGACAAGCTGAATTTCTTCAGCCTCCTGAGGTTGAAGAGGCACTGCTGCACCTTCTTCACAACGCTGTCTGTGTGGGTGGACCAATTCAGTTTGTCCGTGATGTGTACACCAAGGAACTTAAAACTTACCACCCTCTCCACTACTGTCCCGTCGATGTGGATAGGGGGGGTGCTCCCTCTGCTGTTTCCTGAAGTCCACAATAATATCCTTTGTTTTGTTGACGTTGAGTGTGAGGTTATTTTCCTGACACCACACTCCCAGGGCCCTCACCTCCTCCCTGTAGGCCGTCTCGTCGTTGTTGGTAATCAAGCCTACCACTGTAGTGTCGTCCACAAACTTGATGATTGAGTTGGAGGCGTGCATGGCCACGCAGTTGTGGGTGAACAGGGAGTACAGGAGAGGGCTCAGAATGCACCCTTGTGGGGCCCCAGTGTTGAGGATCAGCGGGGTGGAGATGTTGTTACCTACCCTCGCCACCTGGGGGCGGCCCGTCAGGAAGTCTAGTACCCAGTTGCACAGGGCGAGGTCCCAGGGTCTCAAGCTTGATGACGAGTTTGGAGGGTACTATGGTGTTAAATGCTGAGCTGTATTCGATGAACAGCATTCTCACATAGGTATTCCTCTTGTCCAGGTGGGTTAGGGCAGTGTGCAGTGTGGTTGCGATTGCGTCGTCTGTGGACCTATTGGGCGGTAAGCAAATTGCAGTGGGTCTAGGGTGTCAAGTAGGGTGGAGGTGATATGGTCCTTGACTAGTCTCTCAAAGCACTTCATGATGACGGAAATAAGTGCTACGGGGCGGTAGTCATTTAGCTCAGTAACCTTAGCTTTCTTGGGAACAGAAACATTGGTGGCCCTCTTGAAGCATGTGGGAACAGCAGACTGGGATAAGGATTGATTGAATATGTCCGTAAACACACCAGCCAGCTGGTCTGCGCATGCTCTGAGGACGTGACTGGGGATGCCGCCTGGGCCTGCAGCCTTGCGAGGGTTAACACGTTTAAATGTTTTACTAACATCGGCTGCAGTGAAGGAGAGTCCGCAAGTGTTGGTAGCGGGCCGTGTCAGTGGCACTGTATTGTCCTCAAAGCGAGCAAAGAAGTTATTTAGTCTGTCTGGGACCAAGACATCCTGGTCCGCGACGGGGCTGGTTTTCTTTTTGTAATCCGTAATTACTGCCACATACCTCTTGTGTCTGAGCCGTTGAATTGCAACTCTACTTTGTCTCTATACTGATGCTTAGCTTGTTTGATTGCCTTGCGGAGGGAATAGTTACACTGTTTGTATTCGGTCATGTTTCCGGTCATCTTGCCCTGGTTAAAAGCAGTGGTTCACGCTTTCAGTTTTGTGCGAATGCTGCCATCAATCCACGGTTTCTGGTTTGGGAATGTTTTAATAGTTGTTGTGGGTATGACATCGCCGATGCACTTTCTAATGAACTCGCTCACCGAATCAGCATCTTTGTCAATGTTGTTGTTGGACGCAATGCGGGAACATATCCCAATCCACGTGATCGAAGCAGTCTTGAAGCGTGGAATCAGATTGGTCGGACCAGCGTTGAACAGACCTGAGTGCGGGAGCTTCTTGTTTTAGTTTCTGTCTGTAGGCTGGAAGCAACAAAATGGATTCGTGGTCAGCTTTTCCGAAAGGAGGGCGGGGGAGGGCCTTATATGCGTCGCGGAAGTTAGAATAACAATGATCCAGGGTTTTCCCAGCCCTGGTTGCGCAATCAATATGCTGATAGAATTTAGGGAGTCTTGTTTTCAGATTAGCCTTGTTAAAAACCCCAGCTACAATGAATGAAGCCTCAGGATAAATTATCAAAGTCAAATAAAGTCCGTTCAGGGCCATCAATGTGTCTGCTTGGGGTGGAATAAATACGGCTGTGATTATAATCGAAGAGAATTCCCTTGGTAGATAATGCGGTCGACATTTGATTGTGAAGAATTCTAAGTCAGGTGAACAGAAGGACTTGAGTTCCTGTATGCTGTTATGATCACACCATGTCTCGTTAATCATAAGGTATACCCCCCCGCCCCTCTTCTCGCCAGAAAGATGCTTGTTTCTGTCTGCGCGATAAGTGAAGAAACCAGCTGGCTGCACCGACTCCGATAGCGTATCTCGAGTGAGCCATGTTTCCGTGAAGCAAAGAATGTTACAATCTCTGATGTCTCTCTGGAAGGCAACCCTTGCTCGGATTTCATCAACCTTGTTGTCAAGAGACTGGACATTGGCGAGTAGTATGGTAGGGAGTGTTGCGATGTGCCCGTCTCCGGAGCCTGACCAGAAGACCCGCTTCGTTTGCCCCTTTTACGGCGACGTTGTTTAGGTTCGCTGGCTAGGATCCGTTTTTTATACGTTTTCTGTGTATTTTGAACGCTTTCAGACAAAAAGCGATAAAATGATCAAAAGTTAACCTGAGTCAACTGATTAACTCAGTTAATTTTAACATGTTAAACAGGATAAATAAGGAGACAGGAAGTTTCTCTTTTCCACTGGGCTTCTTCCAACGCTCACTGACCAACCTATGAAGAAGAGAGGCGTGCGCCTGCAGCAGTAACACTCCAAATGAATGGCTCCGAAATAATAAATCATTATTTTAAACACAGTTCAATTATTGTATTCAGGTAGGCTAAATAATTTTTTTACAGAATGGCATTACAGAACGTGCAATTCCACATGTGGAAATATTGCTACTGCAACATGTTAACATCCCCTTTTCATATGTGTGGAGAATAACACTGTTTCACCACCACATGTGAACTTGCAATTACATATTTGAAAGTTCTCACATATGGACTTTTCTAAGATGTGAAATTGCAAATGTGATTTTTCACGTGATTGTTTTTTACATGTGAAAATACAATTCCACATGGGAACCTGAGATTTTCACGAGCATGTTTTTCACATGGGAAACGGCATATCCGATTTTCACATGAAAGTTTTTAAACGAGCATGTTTTTCACATGAGAAACGGCATATCCGATTTTCACATGAAAGTTTTTAACATGTGAAACCACAAATTTCACATGTGCAACTACAATTCACATGTGAGGTGAAAACATGTTTTTCTTCTCACACGTGAAAATATGATGTTACATGTGAAATTTAGCACTGTGTGGGTGTGTGCATGTGTGCGTGTGCGCGTGTGTGTGTGTGTGTGTGTGTGTGTGTGTGTGCGTGCGTGCGATGGAAATAGCAACCCAAGTACTCTTGGTCCTGTGCAGTTCAGGTTGCGTTCTGATTGTTAACATACAAGAAAGTGTATGGCTGATGGCATTACCTTGCTTCTAGTGGCTCACAGTTGTGCTCTGAGTTAGCATGACATTTTCAAGTAGAAGTTTAATGAATTGACAGAAACCCATTTAGTGTGTAATGTTTATGTAACTGCTAATTAAAAGCAATTATCAGCCATATTATCATAGTGTGACACTTGAGGGAGAGACCGTTAAACGCCAAGTCTCTGAAGTCGCAACTCTCCCACACAAGGGCCAGGTCAAGGCTGTCAGTTGTTACCCCACGGATTTAGAAATGTTTAATACCAAAACAGATTGAAGAACTGTGGTGAGAAAGTGGCACTACTTTTCTCGTCATTTAGGTACAGTAGATGTCAGTCATGATCCACAAGTCAAATTTGGACCCCGTACTGTGAGAAATACACTCTGCACAGTTGCGTGTCAAACAAATGAAGGAAACAACACAAACTTAAAAATAGTCCAAACTCCAGCCTCCAGGCATAATCTTCTGTGCCATTCTCACAATAGAGTCAGGAGTTGCATATTTATCCAGGAAATGAGTGGTCATCAGTGGAGGATGCTGAGGGGAGGACGGCTCATAATAATGGCTGTAACGGAGCGAATGGAATTGCATCAAACACATAGAAACCCTGTGTTTGATACCATTCCACTAATTCCGCTCCAACCATTAGCACGAGCCCGTCCTCCTCAATTAAGCTGACACCAACACCCTGTGGTGATCATAATATCATCCTTATTGGTCTGAACAGAAACGCCACAACCATCTTGCAGATTACTCCTTGATGAGAAAAATGCAATTAAAATGTCAACTAGGTTTTATTAGATTCTGCCCACCCTGCAAGGTTTAACAGCCCCCTGAATCCTAGATGCACAGTGGATGGATGGCATGCCGTAGAGAGGTGATACCAACGTTGGATGATTGTTGCCAAGGATGTAGTACTTATTGTCTCATTAACTGCCTGTCTTACACCCAAATGTTTTCAGTTTCTCAGCTGGATCAAAATACATACATACAGTGCATTCGTAAAGTATTCAGACCACTTGACCTTTTCCACATTTTGTTACGTTACAGCCTTAATCTAAAATTGATTAAATAGTTTTCCCCCCTCATCAATCTACACAGAATACCCCATAATGACAAAGAACAAAAACAGTTTTTAAAAATAAAATAAATAAACAAAATATCACATTTACATAAGTATTCAGACCCCTTACTCAGTACTTTGTTGAAGCACATTTGGCAGCGATTACAGTTTTGAGTTATTGAGTATGACACAACAAGCTTGGCACACCTGTATTTGGGGAGTTTCTCCCATCCTTCTCTGCAGATCCGCTCAAGCTCTGTCAGGTTGGATGGAGAGCGTCGCTGCACAGATATTTTCAGGTCTCTCCAGAGATGTTTGTTCAGGTTCAAGTCTGAGCTCTGGCTGGACCACTCAAGGACATTCAGAGACTTGTGCCAAAGCCGCTATTGCGTTGTCTGGGCTGTGTGCTTAGGGTTGTTGTCCTGTTGGAAGGTAAACCTTCACCCCGGTCTGGGGTCCTGAGCACTCTGGAGCAGGTTTTCATCAAGAATCTCTCTGTAATTTACGCCGTTGATCTTTCCCTTGATCCTGACTAGTTTCCCAGTCCCGACCGCTGAAAACATCCCCGAAGTATGATGCTGCCACCACCATGCTTCACCGTAGGGATGGTCCCAGGTTTTCTCCAGACGTGACTTTTGGCATTCAGGCCAAAGAGTTCAATCTTGGTTTCATCAGACCAGAGAATCTTGTTTCTCATGGTCTGAGAAACTTTAGGGGCCTTTTGGAAAACTCCAAGCGGGCTGACCTCTGCCTTTTACGGAGGAATGTCTTCTGTTTTGCCACCGTACCATAAGGCCTGACTGGTGGAGTGCTGCAGAGATGGTTGTCCTTCTAGAAGGTTCTATCATCTCCACAGAGGAACTCTGGAGCTCTGTCAGAGTGACCATTGGGTTCTTGGTCACCTCCCTGACCAAGGCTCTTCTCCCCCGATTGCTCAGTTTGGTGGTGGAGTCTTGGTGGTTGCAAAATGGTTCCATTTAAGAATGATGGAGGCCACTGTGTTCTTGGGGACCTTCAATGCTGCAGACATTTTTTGGTACCCTTCCTCATATCTGTGCCTTGACACAATCCCCACCAGGTGTCTCCCATTTCCACTGTGTATTTATACCTGTGTTTTCTGTTTGCCTGTTGTCAGTTCGTCTTGTCTCGTCAAGTCGTGTCAGCATCTTTCTCCGTGTTTTTTCCTCTTTCTGGTTTTTGTTCTAGTCTCCCCGGTTACGACCTGTTTTGCCTGTCCTGACCCTGAGCCTCCCAGCCGTCTACATCTGCCAACTATTACCAGGATAACGAATCCCTGCTTGTCCTCGACCTGCCTTTCGCCTGCCCCTGTATATTCAATAAATCTCTGAGACTTGAACCATCTGCATCTGGGTTTCATCCGGAATCATGACACATGGCTTGGTTTTTGCTCTGACATGCACTGTCAACGGTGGGACCTTACATAGACAGGTGTGTGCCTTTCTAAATCATGTACAATCAATTGAATTCACCACAGGTAGACTCCAATCAACATGTAGAAACATCTCAAGGATGATCAAAGGAAACAGGATGCTCCTGAGCTCAATTTTGAGTCTCAAAGAAAATGGCCTGAATACTTAAAAAGCTGTTTTTGCTTTGACATTATGGGGTATTGTGTGTGGAATGATGAGGTAAAAATGGTTTTAAATCCATTGTAGAATAAGTCTGTAACGCAACAAAATGTGGAAAACATCAAGGGGTCTGATTACTTTCTGAATGCACTGTAGGTTGGAATTCAATCAAACCTGCCATTTCAATGTTTACGCAACGTCTTACAAACTACTGTCTGCACATAAAGACACTCTCTTTTGTGAAATCGGTCAGACAGGCAAGGAGATAGGCTTCCATTTACAACTGCATCTCCTACCGTAAGACAAACACACAGAACACTCTGCTACCCCTTCATGACTGTGTCTCTCCTTGTCCAAATATTTAAGCCAAAAATGTTACATGTGTAATTAAGGGATGTTTTTGAGAATATTTCCCAACTAAATATGTTTTTGAAATAGATTACCATTTTCGGCTTACATTTCAAGCTTAAAATTACATTAATTATTCATTACGGAACATTGCAGCATAATGACCTTTAAAGAGGAATTTGTTTTGTTATATTTGATAGGATGACAGTGATGCTGTAGAAAGAAAAGAGGAGGGAAAAGAGATCTTTTTTTAATGGAGTTTAGCAATAGGTCTCTGGTGGATGACCCGTTTGACTTATTTTACAGCCATTGGTAATTAGTATCTCCAGGAGTTATTGCCATAATCAGGCAAGTTTTCCCTTTGACTTTTTGTTAGCCGTTAACTTTGGTGTTGCTTGCTCTGGGATGGCGGTCAAATCCGTTAAAAAGACAGCAGTAGTAAAACGAATAAAACCGTAGGGTTCCTTCTGGAGAAGTTTAATACTTTCAGAGCTATGATAATTCCTTTTACTTCAAAGCAACCATTACAAATACAATTTCATCAGCCTTGATGGAATTGTGGGAGCCTGTTGTAAGTATTTTGAGTGGAAAAGGGGGTATGGGCATGAGTTCATTAGTTCTTTAGGGGCACGTGTATAGAATAAAAAGCAAACACTAATAGCGAGGAATCACAAACTCTCGCTGGCAACTAAAAACAAATATTTGTAATTATTTTGAAGGGAAACACTTTGGGGTAGTCTTAACATGCCAAGTAACTTTTAAATAATATGAAAGTGAACTAATAGGTACAATGAGAAAACCAACACTACATCATGTCAGAGGCTAATGTATTATCTCACTACTACATATCCGATGATGTCATCAAGAGCATAATCAGTTACAGTATATACAGTTGAAGTCAGAAGTTTACATACACTTAGGTTGCAGTCATTAAAACTCGTTTTTCAACCACTCCACAAATGACTTGTTAACAAACTATCATTCTGGCAAGTCAGTTAGGACATCTACTTTGTGCATGACAAGTCATTTTTCCAACAATTGTTTACAGACCGATTATCTCACTCATAATTCACGGTATTACAATTCCACTGGGTCAGAAGTTTACATACACTAAGTTGACTGTGCCTTTAAACAGCTTGGAAAATTCCAGAAAATGATGACTTTAGAAGCTTCTGATAGGCTAATTGACATAATTTGAGTCAATTGGAGGTGTACCTGTGGATGTATTTCAAGGCCTACCTTCAAACTCAGTGCCTCTTTGCTTGACATCATGGGAAAATCAAAGGAAATCAGCCACGCAGCCGTCATACCGCTCAGGAAGGAGATACGTTCTGTCTCCTAGAGATGAACGTACTTTTGTGCGAAAAGTGCATATCAATCCCAGAACAGCAAAGGACCTTGTGAAGATGCTGGAGGAAACAGGTACAAAAGTATCTATATCCACAGTAAAACGAGTCCTATATCGACATGAAAGGCCGCTCAGCAAGGAAGAAGCCACTGTTCCAAAACCGCCATAAAAAAGCCAAAAAACGGTTTGCAACTGCACATGGGGACAAAGATCGTACTTTTTGGAGAAATGTCCTCTGATGAAACAAAATAGAGTTGTTTGGCCGTAATAACCATCGTTATGTTTGGAGGAAAAAGGGGGAGGATTGCAAGCCGAAGAACACCTTCGCAACCGTGAAGCACGGGGGTGGCAGCATCATTTTGTGGGGGTGCTTTGCTGCAGGAGGGACTGGTGCACTTCACAAAATAGATGGCATCATGATGAAAGACAATTATGTGGATATATTGAAGCAACATCTCAAGACATCAGTCAGGAAGTTAAAGCTTCGCAAATGTGTCTTACAAATGGACAATGACCCCAAGCATACTTCCAAAGTTGTGGCAAAATGGCTTAAGGACAACAAAGTCAAGGTATTGGAGTGGCCGTCACAAAGCCCTGACCTCAATCCTGTAGAACATCTGTGGGCAGAACTGAAAAAGCGTGTGCGAACAAGGAGGCCTACAAACCTGACTTGGTTACACCAGCTCTGTCAAGAGGAATAGGCCAAAATTCAACCAACTTATTGTGGGAAGCTCGTGGAAGGCTCCCCGAAACGTTTGACCCAAGTTAAACAATTTAAAGCCAATGCTACCAAATACTAATTGAGTGTATGTAAACTTCTGACCCCCTGGAAATGTGATGAAAGAAATAAAAGCTGAAATAAATCATTCTCTACTATTATTCTGACATTTCACATTCTTAAAATAAAGTGGTGATCCTAACTGACCTAAGACAGGGAATTTTTACTAGGATTAAATGTGAGGAATTGTTAAAAAACTAGTTTAATTGTATTTGGCTAAGGTGTATGTAAACGTTCGACTTCAACTGTGTGTAGAGGATCTTGCGAAATGTAGGGGGTTGAAAATTTCAGCCAGCAAGATTAGGAATGGAATGAAAATACGAGAATAGACAACTTCTCAAAGTGCTCATCAAGAGGCAATGAGACCTGTCCAGACTCTGTTCCAGCGTTGTTTTTTACTCCCTGCTCCTTTACTGCCCATCTAATGGCTTATTTATTACATTCATTCTTTATAAGGCTGTTCCTGTGTGGCCTAATTATGGTTAGCGCTACTTTGGAATTCCACGATAATTATGAGCTTCGTTGTTTTAATAAGAGTCTTGGCAAGGCTGGAACTCTCGTACATCTTCACAGTTCCCAGAGGGGATTTTTTTTAAGGGCAGCACCAATGGTGGACAGATGGAATGCAGGCATACCATTGGTAAATATTTTGACCATGGAGGTGTCTACTAAAATTTTATTGGGTCTCTTATTGCAAAACCACCAAACCATGGGATTATCCTGTCATGCTTCATAAATTATGATAGATTTTACTATTCATAATGCCGTACTAACTATGTCTGGTAATTGTTAGAGATCACCAGTTACCTGTATCTAGTTAGTGATAAACAGTGAGCCAGCCAACATCACAAAAGTATACATATTTTACAAGGACTCAAATGCGATATTATCTAATCAACTACTTTGACAAGGCCAAATTCTGTGGAAAGGTCATCTTGCAGTGGATAATGAACAGTTCTGTCTGTCTACTGATCAGTTGCCCCCAAAATCCATTTGTGCCCTCTATACTGTTGCTTTTGATTCTATACATAATTGTCCATTCTCTTGAGAATCTCTGAAGGACGCCATATCAATTGTCCCTAGCCAATCACACCTACACGTCCCAGTCTCGTCGCATAAACAAACACTTTTACCCAAAAGGCCTAACATTTATTTTAAATAGATGGTCAGGAACAAATATCAACCCATAGTTTTATGTTGTATGATGAATATTAACGTTTGGATAATAAATCGTGTTCTCTGCCAGATGTTGTGATGAGTTTTGTTCTCAGTGACACTGTTCGGTCAATATGAGGCAAAACAGTTTTAGGTTCCGGGTCCAAATAGTTATTCCCCAGGACCATCAAGCCAAGTACCTGATCTGCTAGATATATCTATCCCACAAGCCAATAAATATGAGTTTAAAAGTACTTTTTTCTCTTCTATTGTCCTTTACGTTCAAGGTTTTGAAATAACCCTTTCCAATTGGAGAGGCCAGAAAAGAGAGACGTGTTATGCAGATGTGGCGTTGATTACTCATCGTCTGCACGTCAATCACCTTGTATTCGCTGGCTGCGCCTGACATGCACAAACCCCTGAATTACAGGGGTGGCTGAAATGCTTATGACCGTGCGCTGTCTTTATCTGTGATGCACTGTTACATGCGAACTCTCCCTTCAATGCATTGTCTTCCCAGTAAATGTCTCACTGTCCACTGTAAATCTGCCAAGACACAAGAAATCCTCATCCGCGATCACTGATGTATCGCTGTCCAGAATTTCCTGACTTGGACTTTGTTCCTTGTGTTTGGCAGGTGCCAGTGTTTTTTTTTTATATATATTTTTTAAAGTCTGTGGAGATCATTAAAGTTATTCTCTCCTTCACCGCTACCTCCCCCATCCTCATTAGGTATGCAAAATCCATTTGTTTATCAAACAGCTAAGGGAGCGGAGGACAGCACGCCCAAGCTGGGGATTGATTTATTAACACTGATTCCGGCCTGTGAGACCATCGTGATGACGATCCTGGTGCTTCAGGAATTTCAATGGAAAGAAGAACCCCTTCGCTAGAACATTTGCCATGCATGACTTAGCGCGAGTCGTAATTTAATGGAGGCCGTCTAAATCTATCAGCGAAGAGGGTAAATATTACCGAGACGTTGCCAAACCGATGGGAAAAATGGCTGTCCATCTGGAAAATGTAAGTTCACATTATGGATATCAAAAGTGATGATATGAAGTCACAGATAAAAACTGAAAAAGTTATGTCTGCAGATGTTTGTGTGATAATAATCTTGGAGGGCCTCGGGTGCCCAGCTGTCTGTGGTGATTTTTTATCTTCTGTTACAATTCAACCTCTCCGAAATGTTTTATGATGAATCTACATATTTTCATTCTCCAGGGGGATACAGATTATTGGGAAGCACTCGATCTCTGCCTCCATTTCCTGTCGGCTTTAATAGCTTCCAGGTGAGAGGTGTTTCTCGGCTCTCTTCTGGGAATGCTTATTAAAACTGTTTTCCTATTGATACAGTTGGTTTGATACTTACCAGATTTGACAAAGTAAAGATCTCATGTTTGGCATAATATTACAAGGGAAACATAACTAAATTATTTGGCCTCAATAGCTGGAAATGTAACATTGTTAAAGTGCAGGGCCTGAAAATCTAAACGGGGTCCCACGCTGCATTTGGTTTTCATTATTTTCTTGAAAAAACGTTAACAATATCACCCAGGGATTAAGTCATGGGGCAGGTCGCAGCCAAGCTAAACATCCTGCCTCCCTCAGACAGATGAAGACAGATGAAAAAGGGAAACAGGTGTAAACTCTTCTGCTTTTGTTTCCTTTGTTTCTGGGAGGTGTTCTCTGCTTTGCTTGTCTTCGAGAAAACATCTCACTGAGGTCCTAGGGAGGAGGGGGGAAAAAGTCACAGCAAAACCAAACAAAGGACGTTTTCTCTCTCTCTCTCTCTCTCTCTCGCTCCCCCCCCCCTCTCTCTCCCCTCTCCTCTCACATGCATGGTTCCTGGGAACTGTTGAGAGAGTGACTGTGGATCTCCAGGGGGGACCATTAGAAACGGAGCACTGCCCCTGCTCTGCTCCATATTTATGAGGTTGGGTTTCCTACCCGGGGGTTTCACTAAGGTCCTAGTGTAGCAGCATCCCAGAGCCATGCTGAGGGATCACTGAGTGATACAGTGACACTAACCACCAAGAACCCTGCCCTGCCCTAAACTTACACACACGGCTGACTGCATTTAGAACCATTTGAAATGACTTGATAATACAAAAACACTTCCATTTCAAAGTGGGATTTCATAATACTGTCATAACATGATCGTGAAAATCAAATCAAATCAAATTGTATTTGTCACATACACATGCTTAGCAGATGTTATTGCGAGTGTAGCGAAATGCTTGTGCTTCTAGTTCCGACAGTGCAGCAATATCTAACAAGTAATCTAACAATTCCACAACAACTACCTAGTACACACAAGTCTAAGTAAAGGAATGGAATAAGAATATATACATATAAATATGACAGAGAGGCAAAGGCAAGATACAGTAGATGGTATAAAATACGGCATATACATACGCTGAAAGGAATGGAGAAATGTGAGCAATTCTTTTGAAGAGATGACAAGGAAATGATGGAAAAACGTTAGGACACCGTATGTGCACTTGAGAGAAGACAATAATGATCAATGAACATAATATCTATAACACCAACATTAAAGGTCTATGTATTCATTTTATGTCCATTCTATTTTCCCAATCACAAACCACTTGTAAAAAAAATGATACAGACACAACATAGAATGGTAAAGGAAACATGAACATTGTATTAACATTTCCCAGATGTAACGTTAGCTAGCAAGCACAGAAAACATTGTATTAACATTTCCCAGATGTAACGTTAGCTAGCAAGCACAGAAAACATTGTATTAACATTTCCCAGATGTAACGTTAGCTAGCAAGCACAGAAAACAATTGCTGAGGACATTGCCGACGAATCCTATTATTTACATTTGTCAGTTGGACTTTTAGTGAATAGATTAAGCAAAGTTTCATATTAAATTAAATCCCCCATTTCAGGCTCATAGCGAGCAATAACTATTTCAGTGAGTAAATCGCAATAACACAGGGTGGTAAAAGCTAGTTACAAAAGAGTTACGATATGACCCTCAGCTACACAATTTGATCCGTAAAATGTACCCCGAGGATTCAACCCTGTGGGGATCTCCATGCACCATTGACCTCAGTGAGAAGAAGAAGCAGAAGGTAAGTCAAGGGAGCGTGTCAGGCCTATACCAGCCGGTGGGGGAAATGGTGCTGGTACAGGCTATATATCAGCATCATTTTTAAAATGTGGTTTGGCCTTTTGGCATATTCACTAACATGATCAAGTAACACTTGTCATGCTTGTTAAGAGCTCTCTCTCTCTGTGAGTGTGTGTGTGTGTGTGTGTGTGTGTGTGTGTGTGCGTGCGTGCGTGCGTGCGTGCGTGCGTGTGCGTGTGTGTGTGTTTGTGTGTGTAGTAGTAGTAGTAGGGGGAGGCATCAGTGAATGATAATCCCCTAGAGTCGATCTAAACAGAATAATGATACAAATACAGCATCAAAATCCACCTATTTAAGATAGAGACTTCACTCGTAAATGTCTGTAACATCCAAATGGTTTGGACCCAGTTGTAGAAAGCTGAGAAGCTCACGATTACAAACATATTCTCAGTTTTATTCTACGACATCCACAAGCTTCATGGGACTCATCTAAAGTCACTGATGTCAAGTTGAAACGGTTTGAGGTAAAAAACTAATATGACCCCACTATCAAAAGCTGAGACTCTCACGAACATGAACGTTCTGCCCCACGAGCTTCAAGAGACATGTCTAAAGGAAACCCATTACAAACTTTTGTGGAAATGAATAGTATTTTTTGAAACCATGGTTACACAACCTTTTGTCGTTGTTTTTGGCTGTTGTTCCTGATGCTTTCCTAGGTCTCTCAGATGCATTTCAGACACCTCAAACCACATATCCTTTTGATTCATTTTTGGACTGTTTTTCCATGTACGGTACCAGCCAAACGCTTGGACACACCTACTAATTTCAGGGTTTTTCTTTATTTGTACTATTTTCTAAACTGTAGAGTATAGTGTATTACAATGATAGTAACATCCACAGTAGTATATCAATATTATCACTAAACAATGTAATACTTTTCTGGAATGGAGGGGTCTACTAAGATGTTGTTATACCATGGATCATTTAGTTCTTTGATTTAGGACCCTTTTTCTTTGATTTAGGACCCTTTTAGGACCTTTGGCTGTAGGTCTAAAAAATAAATCTAGAAAAATGATTTGATGAAAAATTTAATTTGTCCTGTTATTAGCCCATAGAAACACTTTGAATAACACATACAGTACCAGTCAAAAGTTTGGACACACCTACTCATTCAAGAGTTTTTCTTTATTTGTACTATTTTCTACATTGTAGAAAAGCAGTGAAGACATCAAAACTATGAAATAACACATATGGAATCATGTAGTAACCAAAAAAGTGTTAAACAAATCAAAATATATTTTAGATTTGAGATTCTTCAAAGTAGCCACCCTTTGCCTTGATGATAGCTTTGCACACTCTTGGCATTCTCTCAACCAGCTTCATGAGGTAGTCACCTGGAATTTGTTTCAATTAACAAGTGTGCCTTGTAAAAGTTAATTTGTGTATTTTCTTTCCTTCTTAATGCGTTTGAGACAATCAGTTGTGTTGTGACAAGGTAGGGATGGTATAGAGACAATAGCCCTATTTGGTAAAATACCAAATCCATATTATGGCAAGAACAGCTCAAAAACGCAAATAAAAACGACAGCCAAATCATTACTTTAAGACATGAAGGTCAGTCAATAGGGAAAATTTGCAGTCGAAAAAAAACATCCAGCGCTATGATGAAACTGGCTCTCATAAGGACCGCCACAGGAAAGGAAGACCCAGAGTTGCTGCAGAGGATAAGTTCATTAGAGTTAACTGCACCTCAGATTGCAGCCCAAATAAATGCTTCACGGAGTTCAAGTAACAGACACAGCTCAACATCAACTATTCAGAGGAGACTGCGTGAATCAGGCCTTTATGGTCAATTTGCTGCAAAGAAACCACTACTAAAGGACACCAATAAGAACAAGAGACTTGCTTGGGCCAAGAAAAACGAGAAATGGACATTAGAGCGGTGGAAATCTATCCTTTGGTCTGATGAGTCAAAATATGAGATTTTTGGTTCCAATGCTGTGTCTTTGTGAGACGCAAAGTAAGTGAACAGATGATCTCTGCATGTGTGGTTCCCACGGTAAAGCATGGAGGAGGAGGTGTGATGGTGGTTTGCTGGTAACACTGTCTGTGATTTATTTTGAATTCAAGGCACACTTAACCAGCGTGGCTACCACAGCATTCTGCAGTGATACACCATCCCATCTGGTTTGGGCTTAGTGGGACTATCATTCGTTTTTCAACAGGACAATGACCCAAAACACACCTCCATGCTGTGTAGGGGTTATTGACCAAGAATGAGAGTGATGGAGTGCTGCATCAGATGACCTGACCTCCACAATCACCCGACATCAACCCACTTGAGATGGTTTGGGATGAGTTGGATCGCAGAGTGAAGGAAAAACAGCCATTTTTAAAATGTATATTTAACCTTTAATTAACTAGGCAAGTCAGTAAATTCTTATTTTCAATGATGGCTTACACCGGCCAAACCTGGACGACGCTGGGACAATTGTGCGCTGCCCTATGGGACTCCCAATCACAGCCGGTTGTGACACAGCCTGGAATCAAACCAGGGTGTGTGTAGTGATGTCTCTGGCATTGAGATACAGTGCCTTAGACCGCTATGCCGCTTAGGAGCCCGTGGGAACTCCATCAAGACTGTTGGAAAATCATTCCAGGTGAAGCTGGTTGAGAGAATGCCAAGAGTGTGCAAAGATGTCATCAAGGCAAGGGGTGGGTACTTTGAAGAATCTCAAATCTAAAATATATTTTGATTTGTTTAACACTTTTTTGGTTACTACGTGATTCCATATGTGTTATTTTATAATGTTGATGTATTCACTATTATTCTACAATGTAGAAAATAGTACAAATAAAGAAAAACTCTTGAATGAGTAGGTGTGTCCAAACTTTTGACTGGTACTGTATGTGTTATTCAAAGTGTTTCTATGGGCTAATAGTAGGACCAATTCAATTTTTCATCAAATCATTTTTCTAGATTTCTTTTTTAGACCTACAGCCAAAGGTCCTAAAAGGGTCCTAAATCAAAGAAAAATGGTCCTAAATCAAAGAAAAAGGGGTCCTAAATCAAAGAACTAAATGATCCATGGTATAACAACATCTTAGTAGACCCCTCCATTCACAAAAAAGCATTACATTGTTTAGTGATAATATTGATATACTACTGTGGATGTTACTATCATTGTAATACACTGTATGCTCTATTTAATGCGCATCACGGATGTTCAGCTTTACAGAGTGATGGTTGAAATTTAAAGGCAATGTTCCTGCATTAGCAGAGACTGCATTCACAGTAAAAGCTTCATATGGCGGCTCAATCGGAAATTAGCTTTACATTTATTTTGCGGAATCTGTAATGCTTAGCCTATACAGATTGAATAGAGTCATAAATAAATGAATACTACAATGTGTCCACTACTACCATAAACAATAACCCCATCCTCTGATAGGACAGAAGAAGGTTCCAATCCCAGACAACAGAACCCCCCTATGCATTTCCTACTCAGACATGTCATAGGCTATAAAGATAACGACACACCTGTAAATACAATTTGCTTCGTCACATTGTCACAGTACCAAAAGCTTGAGGGACTCACAAACTATTAAACACTCAGACTCCAACTCTCTAACCTTACTCCAAAAGATGAGAAAATCAGTGAACCTCACACTGAAATATGTGCTCTTTTTTTTGACAGTGCAGAGGTTGTGCAACACATGGTTTTGATGGGCCAACATCATATTTCCAAAGCTCCTCGAGCATCAGTCCTTCCCAGGAAACATGGCTGGCTAGGTTGAACTTTTGTACGGGTGATTTACATACCTTCTCAACTGTGCAGAGTTGGCGGAGGGCTCCAATGTCATCTCGGGCTGAGGCCCAAAGCACTTCCTGTGCAAGATGACTTACAGTCCCCCATCAGTCCTGAGTGCCGTTTTACTGTTATGACCCCCCCCCCCCCCCCCTCGCTACCTCCCCAGCCCAAAGCCAGGCCTGCGGTGTCACCATGACATCAGCACACAGGAAATGGTCTAATACTTCAACATTTCGGGGTGCAGATGTATGGTGTTGTGGAGTGTCATAATGTCACCTAATTCACTCAGCTCAAACCCTGAAACAAAACGCACCGGTACACAATCTATTACAACTCTGATTAAAATGATTGCGTTCTGTACTATGACAACTATGGCTATCTAATTGGATAAGCCTAGGTCGATTGTTCCCTCTTGTTTGACACCCATACAGTCCTTTCAGATCAGCAAGGTTGAAGTCATTAGATGATAGGAAAAGGGGCTTCCAGAAAGTATTGAGTTGCACCATGGCCGTCATATGAATAGGGGTCGGGCTTCGGCCTCTTAGAGGAAGCTTCCTCTTCCCCTCCTTCCCCCTTCTAGCAGATGCATTACTTAGGCCCTATGTGTTGCTAGCCAAATCACCCAGAAACACTACAACATCCTCCTCTTTCAGAGTGTGACCGCACAACCTTCAAGTATCAACAGCCTAGTGCCGAATGAGAACCTTTTTTACATTAAATCTTTACAGAGGAAACCCTGGTCATGTATTATGGAGCGCTCGCGTTCAAATATGTCAAACCCGTTAGTGGCTTCTCTACGTGACGAACCACTTGTTATGGGATGGTGGCCATGTTTTATATAGCCTGGGCTGCTCGGCTTCCGCCCTCACTTGGCAGAGTCGAGATGTGTTTTGGCTCTGGCACCGGAGGCTTACAGGAGAAGGACTCTGGGTTCGGGGAGATGGCGTTCTGGTTTTCTATGGACGTGCTCTAGAAGGCTTTGGGTGAAGGCTCTTACTAACAAGCACAGTATACCAACAAACAAAGAGTCATCAAAACTCATCAAGAAACTGCTGACTCCCAGAGTAGGGTTAATTACTCACAACCTGTGGCTGAGAGAGCTAATGTTGTCTAATCGGCGTTGCCGTTTGCAGCCTCCGATGCTAAGTCTCTTAGATAGCTCATGTTGTGATCCTCCTACGTGCTTGAAAGATAGGAAGCAGACTTCCTACTAAGGGGCTGCAGACTTGATAAAGACCTCTGCTGGTCTACTCTAATGGTGTCAAAAAGAGCTATCGGGCAGAGTTAAGGGCAGCTATCTCAGGAAGCGGCCACACCCTACGACCTCTGAGGAAGCCCGTGCACGTTGCACACAGTATCAAATGGGTACGCATACACACAAACCCATTAACTCTTTGCAAAAATGCACACTAGCGTGCATAAAGGAATTGTCTTATGTGTTCTCTGTGTAGTGCCTTGAAGTGATGAAGTCACTTTGTACAGTTTAGTACACATAAGAGTCAACCTCCAGGCTTGCAACCATCGAGATGATATTTTTGCCTGATGTTATGCTATCATTTATAGAGGGAGGAATTGTTGCTCTTACTCAGACTTTGAATGATTGATTCAGATACACACCGGTCAATATGTCATCTGAGAAGCCTAGTTCGAGGGTTTGAGAGCCAAGATTTTCATCATAAAATGTGGTCTTTGGAGGCTATTGCACACGTATCTCCCATAGACTGAGTGTTGGCTAGAACGAGCGTCCAAAAGGTTGAAGCTTTTGAAGGATGAGCTTGTCTGGAAAGTTTCTTATTGAGCTAGGAGTACTTGGTGTGATTCCTGTTGCCCTCTGCTGTGTGAGAGAATAGATGATGGTAGATCTGGAGATAAGCCACACTTGAGCAAAATGAACTCCAAGGCAGAACCTAGAACATCAACAATACAAGGCAGTTTTCAAGCCAAATGTTTTCTTTATTAGTCTGTTTCTGTACAAAAAGCACTGGATCACAGAAAAAAAACCATGCATCTATTTACAGCGTGGTCAAAGACAGAAAAGGAAAAGCGGGGGGGATACCCCCCTTTTTGTATTTTAGAGACATTTAATTAAACATTGTGCTTTGATAGAGTATACTTTGATGGTACATTTCATATTTGACAAAGGTGCAGTACCTCTCCCCTTTTCATATTGAATAAAACATTGAGAAAGTACACTTTGCAATTTAAAAAACCTCTGCAGAAAAACCAGGGCAGCAAAAAAGCAAGCTTTCTACAACTATAACAAACAAAACAGAAAAATGTTGCAAGCTATTTGAAAAGTCAGTATAGGGATGGAATGGATACATGGGGGTGAAGGGGAGGATTGTGAGAAGTCAGCCAAGATTTAACTCGAAGAGAAAACGTGTGTTTTCATTGAAAATGGGTTTAGAAGTCCATAATATTGAATTCAGATGACATTCTATGAGCTGGCCTTGACTCTCGTAATTGAAAAATGTCTCTCTCAAAGTGGTGCAACAGATTTTCCCTTTTCTTCACAAGCCCACATTATGACTACATGTTGATGCCACCCGATGATAGCTGATTTATGTCAATCACTGCACAGAATTAGCATAAAATCAAAGGTTTAATCAGGCGCATCATTGATTTTTTGTGACCTATTGTCCCACTATCATTATGTTACACAGGCTATGTGGAAATTTGGAGGATGTATCGTTCAACATATCCTAGTTTAAACTACATCCACTGCAGCTCAAATGATTATTCAAAACCATCAAATGAACGACAACTGTAACTAATTCTTAGGCATCTATTTATTTCTACTATGTTTTGTAACTTTCCCCCAGGGCGTTGCTGTAAATGAGAGTGTATTCTCAGTCAACTCACCTGGTAAAATAAGGAATAAATAAATCTGCAACAGCATAACTCCATTTTGAAAAAAAAAAAAAAAAAAATTCTAAGACCACACTTCAATTAAGAGTATCAAAACAAATGAAAATGCATTGTATTGGAGCGTGTTCTATTGTAAAGGCATCAATTATGTCTTGTGTTCTTTTACGTTTCAAAACCATTTCCACTGAAATGTGGAGCGATAGCTTGCTTTACAGGAAATACACATTGCATAAGTACATGATACAGATTGTGTGCAACGACAATAACACCACCGACAACACTGACAGCAATGGAAGGTTCATCGAGATCGGTGAGCCCTACACTTGAGTGGTCCCTCCACAGCAGTTATTGGAGGGCGTACTTGAGTTTCAACCTCGCTGCTGATTCAGGCATGTGTATTACATTCATTACCACCAAAAACACAAGGAATAGGCTTGGGTCCGTAGTTAAGATGGGAAAGGAGTTGAATTCTAACCAATGAACGGAAAAAAAATGGCTACGCCTAAAATTTGAAGTAAGGAGTATGGAGGATTAGGATGGAAGAGTTGTTGAAAAAGAGAAATTCACGTGAAAACAACCTTGCCATTTTAGCCACACTGACAAAAATGTGAATCGAAGAATGGCTACAACAACAACAAAAAACATCTTGGTGTATATTTGTACTAGCCTTTGTCTATTGTATTTTTTTTCATCTCCATTTTCTGTAATTGTTTTCCTTTTTTGTATTTTTTTCTTGCTTGCTAAGATGCATTGCTCTTGTAAGTGCCCCAACTAAAATAGTGCATTAAGAAATAACCATGATAATACACATTTCACAATAATACACAAAGGACAAGGAGAACTGGCAAAACACAAATGCTGTATACAAAAAAAAAAGTTAAATATAGTATCGGAAAACCATTTTTATACAAAAGTGGTGGGGCGTATATCCTGCTTTAAAAGACAGGGTGACCATGTCATGTTTGACTTTTCTCGTTTTTACAAAAGGGTTGTTCCTCTCCTTTTTCAATCTTTTTACAATATCTAAAAGGTATTAAGACATCAAATGTGTTTACATATATATTTAAGACTATCATTCAGGCCTAAATCACAAAAGGAATCCCAAAACATACTTTATAAATACATACAAAATAAGCACAATCAGAAGAATAACAAGAAATCTGGTACCTAAATGTGATTAAAACTGCTGCAAGCATTTCTGGTTAAAATCTACCAATCAACACACCCGGAAATATATCTATTGTACTATGTTTCAAAAATGGTAGACATCTAAAACCCTTTAACCTCAAAACCTCGGGCTGTTTAGTACAACATTTGCTATTTGCTCCTTGGCAGAATGTTTGCCAACCCTTTCGTTAGATTAGAAAATTACTGCATTTTCCTTCAGATATGATAAACGCACATTATTAAAAGCTATGGTACACAAATTAAAATGCTAAAAGACTACGACATTAGATATCAGTTGTCTTTTTGAAGCTGATTTTTTTTATAGACATTTTGGGGAATTCTCATTGAAACTCCCACCGATTTTGAGTCGGACAATTGACAGAGTGTTGGATATTCATGGCTTCTGCACTTTTTCCATAGTTGACCGTTTTGAACTGTAGGCCTTTAGACTCTACCTGCTCACAGTGGTTATATGACTGACAACGAACTAGGTTCATTCGAAGATCCAGTCAAAATACTTTTTCAGACATGCAAATGAACCTCGTAGGACGCCGGACAATGCTTACACGACAAGGAGTAACTACCTGCCTTTCAAAACCACAGTTTGTTATTCACATTGCTATATTTTCAGATACATATCTATGTGGAAATGCTACCTGTTGGGCAAGGAATGGCTTACAAGTCCCAAAATGCAAAACACAGAAAGTGACGATGAAGTCAACTACTGAACCAACACAAAGATAATTTAGCGTCATTTTACGGGTTTTCCGGTTACTTGGATTTTCTTTGTTGTGCTGTTCTGTTTCCAGGAGTGAAGAGGTTTGATGGTCCTGTTTTGGAGGTTGATGAGATTTAAGCTGATGCTGTAGAGATTCTGTGAGCTAGTGGAGATGTGGTCAATCTGGCAGTAGGCCCTCTTCACATAGGTGGGACTATGAGACCTGCCATGGCTGAAAGACAGACACGCTGGTTACCTAATAAAGTGGGGAGACGTTTTGTATCCATAACACATTTTGCATCGATAAAACGGTAATATAATGTTGTAAGGATATCCCATAGAAAATCATTACACACCCTCTTAAATGAAAAGCCGTGTGTTGAGGTAATTATGATATGCATATGGATTTGCTGCAAAACCTAAGAATGACAAAATTATATTTTTCAAATATAATAACTTTTCCAGTCATGTTACATTGACTTATAATCAGTCACTCTATGTCAACAAAGATTCTCAGCCAAATTATTTGATTGTGATGAATGTTTTGAAAAGTCTCAGTCTCAGATTCCAAAATCTACTTTACCAAGAGCCAGAAGTTATGGATCAACTTTGACCTTCAATCCACTACTACCTCAGGCCACATCATTACGTCATGTGAATTCTAGCATTACAGGGTCTCCATGACAACGCCCTTTCTAACAATAACCCAGGCAGAAGTGGGCGGGACTGAGAGGCAGGAGAGGGGTGGGATGCTCACCCTGTAGGCTGCTGCCATTGGTGGTGGTGCAGGTGGGGGGCGGGGAGGTCTGTGGCCGCACGACAGGGGCGAAGGCGCTCTTCTGTTTGACTGCAGAGATCATATGGACAGGAGAGAATGAATAAGGGCCTATGGGTCCACCGGAGAACAGAGGGATGGAGGAAGAGGAGGAGGAGTAGGAGGAGGAGGGGGAGGTGGTAGATCCTAACGGAGAAGACAGACAGACAGACAGAGGTTGGTGAGTGAGTGGACTGAGATGAACTGTAACAGTGAGGGCATGCATGGGGGCTGAGGAATGGATGCCTGTCTGAAGAAGGGTCAAGGTCTGGAGTGACAAGCCCGGAGTAAAAGGTGCACAATATTTGCAAAGTTGATCCATAACTTGAAGAGGCCCATTTTAGACTTGACACGACAATACCTTGTTCTTGAGGGTAGCAGCAACCTCCATCCATGTTCACAACAAAAAAAGAATTGTGTGGATGTGTGTACAGTATGTGTAGAATGTTCATGTATGAAATGCTGACTGTGATAATAAAGCAATTTGATCATAATCACAGTGTATTTGATACCCCATTCTACCCAATAATGGCTCGGTTAGTCTCTGTAGTTATTGCATATTTTACCACAAGAAATATGATTCCAGTAAGGTATGAATCCCTGAAGCAGCTTATAGTCCCATATCTCACAAATTCTAAATGGGACTCTAAAATGGATGGCAAAATGCAAACTATGTGCATCTCTACATGTGAATAGTTATTTTGTTTGGTCTTCCTTGTACTATTGACTCATACTTGCTCTGTAACATCACAGTGGAGATTGTTTTGCTACTTAATCGAACTTAATGGGTTTGACCCCAAGCATGAATGATACTATGAGGGTGTTAGAATGTTAGTAGCGGCAAGTAATGAAGGAGATGGAACAAGGTATAGGCAAAGCAGATGAAGACTTGTACAATGCATATGGTACAGACAGACAAACCCAACCTTTCCCTTCAGTAGACAACACATAACCCTCCGCATCGAAAACGCCAGAACAAAACCGACTTTCAGTTTCGTATCCACAATCGACAACCACTGAGACGCTGTGGCATTGTTTTGTCTGCCGTGCTCTACACCACGCCTCTGGGAGACTTTGATCTGTGATGCTGTAGCCTAAACAATAAGCAACTCAAAAAGTCCCCGGGGGTGACAGAGTTCAAAAACACCCGTGACCTCCGAGTGGAATCGTGACTCTGAGCATGTTAATTAGAAGGAAGGATCAGGGACAGAGACACAGGAGGGTTCTAGCACTGAGGGAGAGAGGAGGAGTCCCTGTGATGTCATCTACGCCATGTGTGTGTGTGAGGAATTCCAAGGCAGGTGTCCTCAACACCAGTCCTCCAGAATGGCAGTGGACGCTGGTATGTTCTGTTTCTGTGCCCCCCCCCACGGAATGTGACATGCCTTGAGACGTGACGCATTGAGATGCAATCAGATATATTAATGATCATTGGGACCAAATAAGGCTTTACTTACTTGCGTAAGGGGAGTTGGCGGCGGAGCCGTTGAGGAAGCTGGGTGAGCCTGGCACCCCCAGGTTGGTCATGCCTGCTCCGTAGCCGTTCATGGTGGACGTGATGGTGTTGTAGTTGGACTGCTGGGGCGTGGAGCTGGGGACGTAGCCACGGGGCGATACGCTGTTGGAGTTACGGGAGTAACCTGGACGAAAGGAGGAAATGCTATAGTTAATCCAATGGCATCAGCACAGTGCAGTTTGAACCACATCACATTTGTATTCCATTGACTAACTCCGAAAGCATGGACCTGATTTTTACTATTCTAATATTGAGTATTCCAATTTGCATTGCTCACCTCCAGAACTAAAACCACCCGAGGCAGCATTTTCCCTCTCCCTTACCTGTTTGAGCACAATTCCCTTTACACTTCAAATCAGAACAAGGGTTAATAAATATTATGTCAAAAGTGATCATTCGATTTGGTAAGAGTAGGGCCTTTCAAAATGGAACCATAGTGTGAAGTTTCCATGTTTCCCCAATGAATTGAAGAGTTGAATCGGACACAGTGTGGCTTTTGAAAGGGATTGTCCCTGCTGCCCCTCCCTCCACTGTTGTTCCTGACATGTGTTTCCCATTGCCTGCACTCTTCCTGATCCCAGGGTAGCTCTCCATCAATTGCTCTCCTGCTGGGAATTGCGTTGGCTCAAACCAGGAAGTGGGAAGAGAGAATGAGAGAAAGAGAGAGAAAGAGAGAGAGAGAGAGAGAAAGAGAGAGAAAGAGAGAGAGAGAGAGAGAAAGAGAGAGAAAGAGAGAGAGAGAAAGAGAAAGAGAAAGAGAGAGAGAGAGAGAGAGAGAGAGAGAGAGAGAGGGAAAGTAGTATGGAGAGGAAGTGAGAGCACAACTGTGCCTTTCTCCCTTGTCTCTAAGCCCCCAGATGGGTAGGAGCCCTAGAGCCTCGTGAAGGCAAGAGGGCTATAACGAAGGGAGAACGGGTATTCAATACATCCTAGTTGAGGGCCAATCAACTAAGGGCTGGGGGTGGTAGAGGGGGGAGAGAGTTAAGGCATCTCCACTCCACTATTGGGGGGAGAGATGAAGGACAGGCCTAGCCTAGGGGGAGCAGTCAGTAACCCTATCCAGCTATCGCGGACAGCCTCTGGAGGTCAACGAGACCGAGACGCGCCACAAGGGCCGGGTAGTACCCCTACTCGCTCCAGAGGAAACTGTCAACGTGAAGCAAAACAACTGGAGTGGATGCAAGTTTGAAGACAAATGCCAGAGGAGGAATGATATAATCCATTTTTGCACACAACGTGATGTAAAGCAGATCCATAACGCTCGTCTGGAATTGTTTCAGTAAATTGCATTGCTCAGTCCTTTCATAAAGCTTGGCGTATGAGCCGCCCTCTATATTAATGCTTTATCTTGGCCAGGTCGCAGTTGTAAATGAGAACTTGTTCTCAACTAGCCTACCTGGTTGAATAAAGGTGAAATAAAAAATACAAAATCAAATTAATATTTGAGTCATAGTACATCATTTCTTGGAGCTCAAAAGAGGAGTTACAGTAGGTGGGGAAAAGTCTGATTCTGGGTTGCAAATGTTCCAATGATTATGGACATTATGGACTATGACATTCTGTATTTTCACGATGGCTGCAGTCCTGTTCCCATGACTTCATAGATTACTGTAGGTGTTCACTCGGTGGTTGATGTGAAAAGCAGACAAGGGGAGGGCAGGAGGAAGGGAGGAACTATGCTGAGGTGTCAGGGGAGAGAAAACATCTCAAGATATCTCTCGCATTTCCTCTTTCTGCCTGTATCCTCAGGTCCGACGTGAGCCAATCTGTTCATCACACGTTCAGACCTATTTCCTGTGCATCAGTCACAGAGCTGCTTTGTCAAAGGAAACAGCCCTCTCTAGGATAGGGGTGTGTGTGTGTTTGTGTGTGTGCGTGAATGCATACATGCTTGCGTGTGTGGAGGGCTTTGCATTATAATATATGCATAATAACATGCTTCCGCATTTTTGGAATTGTATAAATAGTGAATTCATACTTGCAACAATGGTGTCAAGCATGCACTGAAAAAAGAGACACACACTCACACTCTGCTCCCTGTAATCTTGACCGAGCTGCTGTCTTCAGTGTCTAAACTCTGGTTGCTTTATTCATGCCACCTCGTCTGCATTTTTTAACTCATTAGCACCTCCCCTTCTCATACACCCCTTCTCTACCCCATACTAACACACACACACCCTTTCTCTACCGCACACACACACAGTGTATGACTATCCTTGTGGGGACACACAATTCAGTCCCATTCAGAATCCTATTTTCACTCTTCCCTAAACCTAAACCTAATTCTAAACCTAACATTCATTCAAACCCTTACCCTAAACCCCCTAGAAATAGCATTTGACCTTGTGGGGACTAACAAAATGTCCCCTTGTTGGTCCCAACAAGTATAGTTAAACACGTCCACGCTCACACACGCACAGAGGGATACATTTTTTTTTAAAACACACAGAGGGATACATACAAAACAAACACACAGAGGGATACATACAAAACAAACACACAGAGGGATACATACAAAACAAACACACAGAGGGATACATACAAAAAAAACACAGAGGGATACATACAAAACAAACACACAGAGGTATACATACAAAAAACACACACAGAGGGATACATACAAAAAAACACACAGAGGGATACATACAAAACAAACACACAGAGGGATACATACAAAAACAAACACACAGGGATACATACAAAAACAAACACACAGAGGGATACATACAAAAACACACAGAGGGATACATACTAAACAAACACACAGAGGGATACATACAAAAAAACACAGAGGGATACATACAAAACAAACACACAGAGGGATACATACAAAAACAAACACACAGGGATACATACAAAAACAAACACACAGAGGGATACATACAAAAACACACAGAGGGATACATACTAAACAAACACACAGAGGGATACATACAAAACAAACACACAGAGGGATACATACAAAAAAAACACACAGAGGGATACATACAACAAAAACACACAGAGGGATACATACAAAAAAAACACATAGAGGGATACATACAAAAAAAACACACAGAGGGATACATACAAAAAAAACACACAGAGGGATACATACAAAAAAAACACACAGAGGGATACATACAAAAAAAACACATAGAGGGATACATACAAAAAAAACACACAGAGGGATACATACAAAAACAAACACACAGAGGGATACATACTAAACAAACACACAGAGGGATACATACAAAAACAAACACACAGAGGGATACATACTAAACAAACACATAGAGGGATACATACAAAAAAACCACACAGAGGGATACATACAACAAAAAAACACAGAGGGATACATACAAAACAAACGCACAGAGGGATACATACAAAAAATACACACAGAGGGATACATACAAAAAAAAACACACAGAGGGAATCATACAAAGGCATACACACATTTCACTGAGCGTATATTCACACAAATGGCCATGCCTGACGTATATGGCTGCTAAAAGCAGCTAAAGTACTGCTAAAGTATAGCCATGAAGCTTATATTAAAGAGAAACATAGGACGAGCATATCTACAGGGGACACCAATACACAGAGAAGGTGTGAGAAGATCAGAGGGTGAAGGGTGAGGGTCGTGGAGTGAGGGGTCATAGTGGGGGGTTGTGACACTCACCCTGGTCCCCCTGCGAGGCCTCTGAGATGTTGACGGCCAGCTGGCTGCTGAAGGAGTTGACTCCCATCATGCCGGAGTGAGCGGCCGAGCCGCTAAGCGAAGGCAGCTGGTTGTGGCTGCGGGGGACGCTGTACAGGGCCTCGGTCAGGTCAGCTGCCCGCTTCAGAATGATCTCCTGATGGGAAGGAGGGACAGGGAGAGGGGGAAGGTGGAGAGAATTGTGAGTTTAGAGATTTTATGTGTAGTGTTGAGTAATTCTTTGACCAGAAATGAACCTGATCATATATTTTATTTGGGCCACGTTACCCTTTATTTCCTCTTAGTCAGTACATTTAGCCTACTTCTACCATCTAGACACTACATAGGTAGTTATCCTGGCCTCCCAGGTCCTTGTGACCTGGCTGTTCTTGAAATATAAAATGGGATGTTCATTTAATCTGTAATTAATCAAAGAAAATAAAAACGCTTAACGCGTTTTTTAGAGTCGCGAAAAAGGAAAAACTTCAATAAATGCCCAGGGGTATGTTTAAAAGGATGAGAGCCAATAAAAATTGATATGATTACGTACCTGGTTATTGTGGGGCATTCCGTACAGGGCTTCTACTAAGTCTGCTGATCGCTTTAACAGCACTTCCTGAAATGACATCACATGTTACTGAATACTACAGTTCATTTGAAGAAAAACACAGTATGATACTGAGTTACATGAAAGACTCCACACTCGTTACAATTTCAGAATCCTGGAACTTATTGGTGGTTGACAGTAAAAATCGGAAGATTTTTTTTTACTGCTCGTATAAACGGAGAACGTTAAAACCTAAAACATGTAAGCGGTAAAACAATCTGGGATGTTTGGGTTTTGTGAGTGTAAATCATTCCATTGCATTGTAACTCTGTTTGAAAGTTATAAATAGGTTGCTGTAAGAGTCGGACCTGGATGTTGGGGAGTTGGGGTCGTAAAATGGGGAAAGCATTCAAATGTAATCATTGTTTTACAGAGCACAAGTCAGAGATTAGCTTTAATGGCAAGGCCTATGTGTGATAAACAACCCAGAGAAAGCAGCTGTCTGCATCTCATTTCCCCTCTCCCATTCTCTCACACACCCACACTCACACTATACTCTCTCCCAGTCAGCACTTAGGCGTCTCAAGTATTAGGCCCAACCACTCCCTTCCCAACCTCTTATGTCTCTGCTTGCAGGGGGTTTACGTTTTTGTTAAGAGCACACATTTTGTCACGGCACCACATAGTAACAAATTGTCATGATCGGAGGGCATCGTTACCAGGCCTCTAATCAAAATGGCTGCCGATGCACCCTGGAGGGAGTGATGGAAGGGGGAAGGAAGAAGCCTGAGGTGGTGGGAACCCATTAACACTTTCAGACTGCCTTCAGTGCTTCCGATCCGCCACTTCAGACCCCAGCTTATTAGAGCCACATTGCATCTGTTTATTGAATGCCTAATTCACCCCTCCCTCCTGCTCTCTCTCTCTCCCACCATCATCCCTCCATCCCCACCTCCTCCATTGCCCCCGGGCTGTTTTCCCACCACCCAGAGGAGGAAGTGTCCAATCTCTCCCCGGCAGCCCAGTGGGTCGGCGTGGCGATGGCTCTTAATAACAATAACAGGCCTGATAGATAGATAAATAGGGTCTGCCGGAGGAGGCGTCGCTGACAATCGCCGGGGCTAAATTGGGGGACAAACACTCACACATTCACACAAGGTCCTGTGCCTTTTCACTTGAGGAATGAGAGAGGAGAGGAGAGGACGTCACCACGAGAGTGAAAAGGAGATGCGAAGTGAAGAGGACAGAGAAGAGGAGTGAGTGAGGTCGAGAGGGCTGGGTTTGGTTGTTGTTTCCAGGGCTCTGTGGATGAGAGCTGGTGTTGTGGGAGCCTCTGCTGGAGGTCTCTGGGGTATTACAACGAGGAGGGGCCTCTGTCTGCTTTTCTGGAGCGTGATTGGTTCCTACAACACATCAAGACTTTTCCTTGTGTTGTAAAAAAAATAATAATAATTGAACTTGACCGAAACGCTGTCAAAGGAAATGTGCAGTGCTGTGGTGAACATGTATCCGGGAATAACTGTTTTCCTTATCGGTTAATCATTTAACTATTCCCTCACTGTTGGCCCTGTGTTCAGTGTTTGACAGGGAAAGAGTGAACGAGGACGCTCTTTCTTTTCTGTCCCCCATTTCCCACGACAAAATATGACCTTAGGAAAAATGATTCAGTCGAATCAGCCCGAGGAAAAACCATCTGCCCAGATGGGCAAGCATACTGACTTGAGTCACAGTGAGGAAGGGGTGTGTGCGTTTTTCTTAACTTCATGTATTCTCTCCTGAATATATGCTTGAAAGGAAATTAGATTCCCTTGTT